>NW_019385542.1:22811-152811 GCF_000671375.1 Centruroides sculpturatus | reverse complement strand
GGTTTCGCTCCCAATGAATAGCGCGATCCGTCTACGCGTTGGATGTCGACCGAACGGCCAGATTCGATCAAAGGTGCTGAAAACGAAAAACGCACGTCCCCTAGAATTCTCAAAATCGCACAGAAAACGAGAGAGAGCTCGTGGCTGCCGGTCGAACACGTCGAGCCAAAATAAGTCGGGAGAAAATTGGCGGATTACGACCACCTTGAAGCCAAAATTAGGCGGGCCAAGAAACGATTGCGTCATCTTGTCGGCGGGATTTCTGAGAAGCCAGTGGGGAGGAAACATGGCTGTACCCGCCACACATCGACGAAAGAATTCCTACCCGCCCCGAAGGGCCGGGACAAAATGAGAAAATGTGCTTCGAATCGGGAGGCGATGGCGACGACCGCGTCTGGTCTTCCGAAAGGCGACAGACCCCCGTCCCGCCGCCTCCTACGAAAAGAAAGAAAGGGGGAGATTTCCTCCCTCGTTCGAAGTTGGGGATGTCGAAGGGGGTATTAACGGGAAAGAGATTTCGAATGAAGATATAAGACTATTTACGGAGGAACTAAAATATCCCGCCCGAGTCTTATATAACAGAAGAAGAGTCGGAGAACGGACGCCGAACGGCGGCGCGACGCCTAAATCGGCGTCGGTCGATAGGAGGACGCCGACTGCAGGGAGCGCCTTCGGCTCCGCCCCGATCCGGTTGGAACCGGTCTGGTCCGGCGCGTGCCGTCTTTGTTTCCGGGGTTAGACCGGCGGTCGAGTTTCCAGCTTCCGTCCTTTGTATCGAACGCGCTGCGCGCCTGTACCTTCGACGTCGGTCCGCTGCCTCGTCTTTGGTTTTTTATATTTTATTCTCGTTCTTCCCGTACGGACTGCGGGAAGGACGGTTCGCCGTAGGTTACTACGTGGTTTATCTAGTTTTATCTTAGGCCTCCGGAAAACCCGGGGACAAGGAAAAATTGTCACCTTTCCCCCCTCGTCGTCGACGCTTTCGGCCGTAAATCGCGGCCGTGTGCATGCCCGAAATAACGCGTAATGGCGGCGGGACCGGTCGTCGCCGAGCGACGGATGACGTCGACGCCGCCAATCCTACAGACCGCGTGGTGCTAGCTGGCGCACGTGGCTGGCGTTCTGGCGGTTCGAGCCCGGAAAGAAGAGAGAGAATCATTCTCCGCGATTTTCCAGGTTGTATTCGGATATTCCATCAAACAGACATTCCACGTTGAGACTACCCTTCGTATAACCAAGATAAAAGTAAAATGGCGACGTTTCTTTTGTCGGGTTCTCTGGTTGCCCGTAGATGGAGGGAGGACGGGCAGTCGAGGTCTTGCAGGTACAAAGAACCGGAGTCTCGTACGACGCGGTTACAATAGAGCGGTCGGTGGGTGTCTCGACTATATATAACCCCATCGAGGGAATGGTTGCAACGCGCTCGTGCTGTTTAGAAAAAAGGATTTGCACCTTGTCTGTTACACTTTCGCCTCCAGCATACCTTATTCGATCTATTTATCATTTATTTATTCTTGAGTCTAGCGGCCGAGGAAAATAGGCCTGGGGAAATTCTGGGAATCAGCGTAGCTTTTCCATGTAAACGTAACAGACGGTCGAATTACGTCAAAGCAAAGTAAAAAGGGTTCGGACCACGAATGGGGATGTCATTCGATTTAATTCGAATGGAAAATGCCGACCTCTGACCGTTTTTTTCATCGAATATTTGGTGCGGACGGAATTATTGGGTCGGAGGCTCCCTTTCCGGGCGCTACGTCGCGGGCGGCGCAAGGCTACCCGAGTGCGGGGGCTCTTCGGCGGCGGAAGCTTATATAAGGCACCTTCCGCCGATTGCTACCTGTCCGCAGTCGGTCTTCGTCGGTGGTGTACGTTCGTCTGCTCGTTCCTCAGGTGAGACTCCGTCGGTTTCCGTTTGCCTTTTCGGACATTGTGCGCGACCAATTCCACACTTTTCGTGCCTATTTCGCGCCCTTAATATTCCCGAGTTTTGCGGATTTGGATATTTTGTGCGACTGAAGTTGCGAGTGTCCTCGGGATCGGAGCAGCTGTCGTTACAGCTGTTTCCATTCGAGATGACGCAATTATGCGATGCCTCTTTCTTATCCGTTTTTTCGCCATCGTTCTTTTCTTGTTTTGCGTGTTGAGGAGGACGAGAGATCTTTGATTTTCTCTTCCGCTCGTCTTTGCTTTGTCACATTAAAATGGCGATCGACAAGATGGTGGACGTTTCGAACTTCTACGGGACCGTCGTTAACTACTACTTCGTCGCCCGAGTGCGTTTCCACCACTCTTTTACATTGCAATTTTCCTTATTACTCCGAAAATTCGATCGTTCTCTTTCCTTTGTCTGTGTACAAAAGTGTAATTGTCTTAACCGGACACGTTAAAAAATATACATAGTCTATATATAAAATTGGTTAATATAGTTCGTGGTAAAATCTTTTCGGAAGATAATACAATCGAGACTCAGACAAATGCCATAGAGTTGTCCGTTTTATCAAAAAGGGAAGAAACATTTTGTAATCGAAAACTGGAAGAAATGTTCTGAAATGGGAATTCTGATCCAACTTCTAACTCCACGTATTACTTTCGATCGAGTAAAAAAGATTGATTGGAAATATTAATGGCGAAAAGAATACTAATTAGGCTGTAATATTGTTAAAATACAGAAGTAAAAAAAAGGATTAATAAGTAAAAATTTGAATTCGAAACCGTTTACTCTTTTGAGTATGGAGAGTGCGACAATGTGAAACTTCGTTATAACATTGTTGTAATTGGTGCGATGACAAATTCTTTGTCGGGCTATTAAACGTTTAAGCCGACGTTTAAGAACGACGAAAGTGATATTATTTAAGAACATTTATATACAAATAACAAAATTGTGGAAACTAATCTCTAGTTTTTGGTTTCCTGTTTATGTATGACGGACAAAGAATTGGTAAGTTGCAGAATGGCAAAACGATGTTTCTAAAAGTAAAAGTGACTAGACAAAAATGTTTAATGCATATTTAGTCAGCTGGAAGATCTGTGAAGACAAAGAATTAAGGTTTTCTACACATACTGAATAGGCTCCATGTTTTATCCAGTTTGACTAAACTAACAGACAATAGAACATATGTTGAAAAACTCATTCTTTGAATTGAAGTTAGAAATTCTGTACATAATTATATTATGAAAGAGCATTAAAATAAACAATTGAAATGTGGAACTCAATTTGTATCTAATTAAATTGATTTTTTTCCCAAGTAAACCTACTAAAAAATAAGTTTTAATCATTTAACATTTAAAAATATTTTTTGGTCCTGTCAAATCGTTTATAAACTGAAATTAAACCATTCTTTTTTTCTTGCATCTAAAAAAACTGAAATGTTTGTGTCTGTCTGTTTCTAAGTATGAATATCATTTGATTCATGTCACTATACTACTATATCTTATCTTGTTAATATGGGGTAAATGTATAAACTAATTTTAATTTCTTTTCTCTAAAGATTTAATCATTTTGTCTAATCAGTGTATTTTTAGTCTAAAGTTTGAACCTAAACTACTTGTCTTTTTATTAGTGAGGTGAAAAATCCCCTTTGGTTTAGAAATGTGATTTTTAAATTGGAGTTGTGAAATGGAATGTAATATTTGTTAATTTATTAGATAAATTGGATAATTTATCTGACAAATAACACATTCCATTACATAAAATATCTTTTTGCAAACAAATTTATCTAAACCAATAGTATCCTAAATTATTTGAACCATTTTATTTTGATCTTTTTGGATGTTAAAACAGTGTAGAATTTGATTATGCAAATGTATTTATGTAATTGCATAAAATGATGTCTGATTTTTTTCTAATCTCATAAGGAAATATTTTTAGAAATGTTAGTTGTCTGGATTTGAGTGCATTCTGGATTAACTACTAATGTTGACCATTCACACTGGAATGTTTTTTTTCTTTTTCTTCTACTCTACTACTTGAACATTGTTTCGTATTTCTTGGCTTGTTCGTAATAGTCACAAAAGTAATTTTCAAATAGTCTACTTTCCTTGCCAGAAATTTGAATGGAATGACTTAGATTGCAATCTTTTGATATGATGTAATGTTCTTTTATTCTGCAGTAAGAGTTCTGTTTAAAAATCCCTTTTCTTGCAAAATGTTTAATTTGTGAATTTTAAGATTTGTTAATTTTAGTTTTTAAATAAGAATTTATAGGTTTATTTTAGTCTTTAATCCTGAGTTTGGCATTTTTTTTGAAGATTCTGTATAGTTTGAAATGGACTTTTCATTATTTTTATCAATCTTTGAGCTCATGTTTCATTGTTTCACATTACAAACAAAAAAGCTTAAATTGCACTTCAGAAGGAATGCCCTGTATTTGTTCTCTGTATTAAATGTAAATGAAAAGTTTGTGCAACTAAGAAACTAACTTTGTTGATAATAGAATGTATTTTCACTATATAATTCAAGTTTTATATTGCAATCATTAATGTATCATTAGCATTGTATATTGCTAAAACAGTTTAGTGAAAATATAAAAAGATGTTTAGTGAATGAAACTTTCCAGTTTTTCAATTTGATATATTATTAGACTAACATTTTAACTATTCAATAATTGGAATCTGTCCAGCTAAGTAAATCTTATATTGAGATACAAATGAGCAGTAATCTCATATATTATAACAGTGGAAGAAGTGATTTATTTATTTTTTTAAAATCGACTTTGTACGTAGGTTTTTAAAAATTATCATTAAATTTTATATCAACATTTACTTTGCATTACACAGTATTTCTAAAATTCTTTAGTTTGAATGTGAGAATAAAATAATATAGCTGTATAGCTGCCTTTGTTTCTCTGAGCGGTTATATTGAACTTGCTATTTTCTATATTGGATTTATTTAAAGTAAAATTTAAACTAACTAACATGTGTTTTGATTTTACTTTGGTTACTTGAAATAGCTTGTACTTGAATATATATTTATGATAAATTACATGACCTAGATAGCTGAATATCATAATAAAATGAAATAAATGTAGTCTATAAAGTTAATAATCTACGAATTATTTATTAGAATAAAATTTATGTAAGTCATTCAGACTGGCATTCTCAAAATGTTCAATACAAAAGAGTTTTGAATCATTCCTATTTAATATTCACACTGAATATTAACAAGAACAATTTTTTCCGCAATACTTTTTATGAAGTTTAAGTACAGTAAAACCTGTGTAAACCAGAATTGTATGGTACTTAATTTTTTTGTTTCAGATGTTTTATATGTATATATTTTTGCTGCTCTGCTATGGAATATGGCATAGGGAAAGCATGGTGATCAGTTTTATATATATATTTATTTATTTACTTTTATTTTTTTAACATTCAAGGAGCTCAAAAATTGTTTGTTGGCATCTATTTTGAATTATATTTTATGATTGTATGAACCATGGGTTATTTCTATACATGGGGCATTAATGCCATTAAATTTTTGATTATAAGTCGAGGAGGGAGACAAATGAAGATCATGTCATATCACATAGGGTTGGACTTAATGAAGCTTTTAGTTTTCATTGGTATTTACAATTTTTTATAAACTCATTCCTACACTCAAGATTAAGCCTTTTGTGTTTTAATAATTGTTAAAAAATCTGTTAATTTCATAACAGATGTCTCAATTTTAACTATGCTAATGTCTTAGAGTTCTTGTGTTTATATATTAGTTAAGAGAGACTTATAATTCAACAAAATTACCCTTAGGCTTATCCCAGGAATAGAAATTTAACCCTTCCAACATCTAAATCAACAAAAATTAGTCTCTTGCCAGCTCTTACTACAAAATTGAGAATTCTACACAACTACTTTTTCCAAAATCCATTAGTCCTTTACAGTGTCACAATAATACTGAGACCAAGTTATTCTGTGATCTGGCTTCTTGAGAAATTTTAATACTGTAATTGTTAACTTTGATCTTTAATTATCAATGTTAACCAGCTTGTTTTTGAATACTCTGTAGTAATTAGTCATTAACTATTCTATAGAAGGCAATTTGGCAGCATTGTGTTATCTTATTCTTGTTTTTACAAATTGTATGTTGCTTGTTCTTGAACTCATTCTTGGAAAATCATTTGTTGCTTGAAAGTATTTGATACTCCCCTTGTTTAAATTCAAAGATTAATATTAACAACAGTAGGTAAATATAATATTTTCTGAAAAAGTTATGTAAATACTCTGGTTTTACAGTTTAAACCTTTTTTAAATTTTAATATTGAATCTCATGTTACTTAATACTGATGTTCACAATTTCAAACATTGAACTTTGAGTATGAAAACTTAGAAATCTTATTTGGAATATTAATTTCAACCTGTACAATGTAAATGTAAAATTAAAAAAGAAATTTCAATATGTATAACTTTTAAGATTAGATTATTATAGTTTAATATTAGTTAAATGTTTTAAACATTTCAAATTTTTTTGCAGTTTCCAAGCTGTTCCAACTACTGTTACCAAGAATCTTGAAGTTCGGGTTTTGTGGAAAGATCTGAATATTTTTGAAATTTGATAATTGTTCAATCTCTCTTCAAATCATGTGGGTTGAGATATCAAGTTCTGTATCACTTCATTTCCGTTACAGCAACCACACTTCATGTGGGTTTGCTGTATCTGATATAGTGCAGCTGGATACTTGATAACCTTAAAGTTTTCAAGAGACTAATTTTTATCTTCTTCAATTGTTCTGTCTTGCCATTAATTTTATTTTTGATGTGCATTTACTGTACATGGAAATTTCATGTGGAAAATCATGTACTGTTCCTCCATAACAGCTTCCAAGTGGAACTAATATAAACTGTGCTTGCTATCACAAAACTGTTGTGCACTGAGAGTTTGCATCAATCAAGATGACAGTAACATATTCGTTGAATGTGTCAAAAGCCCGTCTCTGCGGCTTTGCGAAACTACTACTGCGATGGAGAGGAAGCATTTATAAATTATTATATAGGGAAATGATTATTTTTTGTGGTCTCTACTACAGTTTGAGTGGAATGTATCGTTACATTTTGTCACCAAATCAAAGAATGTAAGTTGTTTTCAAAATTTCTTTTTAATTGTTTTTATTGAAATAATAATTTATTATTTTTTTTATTAGGGTTTTTGAAAAATTAACAAGATATTGTGAAACATTTACCAACCTCATCCCTCTATCTTTTGTTCTGGGTTTTTATATTACAATCGTAGTGGGACGTTGGTGGCAACAGTACCTGGCGATTCCGTGGCCAGATAAGTGAGTAATTTAATTTTTTTTTAAATGTTGATTTAATCTGGAAATAAAAAAAATCATCGGTTTTATACATTTTCAGATTTGTCACATCAATGCTTTATTGAGCTATCAATTAACTAATGATTCCATATTATAAAATTATAACTTTTGATTGTTCTAAAATTTTATAAGTATGAACTTTTATTGTAATAAGTATTTATTCATATAATTAGCAAATTGTGTAGAATGACTATAATGAATTATAAAGATATGAGAAATGAAAGCATTTTGAACTAAAATATTATAAAATACAATGTATTTTATAATAATTTAGTTCAAATATAATGTTCAAAATAAATCTGTAAAAGTACTTTCTTCATATTTAAGTTTTTATCAATTTGCTTATTTGAATCCAAGATGGGAACATTTTAAAGATCTTGAATTTAATGTCACTAATTAATAACTGAGGCAGTAAAGTCAGGTCCCTCACTATCTAGTCCTAGTCCCCATTATGGACTTGACTGAATCCGTGATGGGCATAGAAAGTAAGCCTTAGTGCCCATGGAATGATGTCAGAAATGAAAATGATCATCACCAGATTAAAATAAATAAATGAATGCTTACTGGAATTAATTAAATAAAATAAACAAACGCCTTTATTCCAGCAAAATGTTTAATATGTTAAAAATGTTTTCGACCATTTTAAGCGATCTTCTTCAGTTCAAATTCGAATCATATAACGAACAAAGTATTTGAAATAATACAAAAATTCACAGCACTTATTCACAACTTAACGTTAAAGTGCATGCCTGTACTCATAAAATGAATAGATTAAACCAAAATAATTAAAAATAAACCAAAAATTATATATCAAGAAATATAAAAACAATAACGCTGTCTGCGCGGTTGAAACAGTTAACTTATGTTATCATAAAAGGACTTCCAGACTGTTGATAAACCTTCAGCGTCCCTGTGATTGATGCACTGCATGGTCATAGGCACCTTGTATACAAAGAATCTTTTGCTTGTGTATATAGAATGACCTAATCTTTTGCTTGCGTATATAGAATGACCTAAGTTTTTGAAGCAGTGAAAAATGAATAAGAACATTGTCTTATATGCGAGTCAGTACAGTGTGTTCAATTTCAGTGTGTGTATCTCAAATTTTTCCAGGTGTTCCACTGCTTGTGTTGATCTTGTAGGTCTAATAATCACTGCCTGATCCCGGTATACTGCAATTCCTTGCTGCTTCGCAAATGCTGCGAAGACTGTGTTATCAATGCTTCTATTCACTGAGTATTTGTGCTCATCAAATGTGAAAGACCATAGATTTAACTCCGACCTGATATATATAGGAGCAACAATGCAGAACCTGAAGAAAAGGATTGATGAGCACAAATACTACCCATTTTTAATCTTTTGGTTTTGCTACCCATGTAGCAAAACCAAAAGATTAAAAATGCACATGACAGGAAAAAGTTTATTTTTAATGATTCAGAATATGCAAATATTCATTAAAAATATCAATTTAACAAATATGAAATAACTACATTTATAATCATTGCTAAGTGACCAGCTATTTTCAGACCATCTCTTTGAAAGGACATCCACCTTGATCTCGATAGCACCCTGCTCTAATGGCAGAATGAACTCTACACAGTTCATAGAAATTATTGCAAAAATGCAAAGAATCTTTTGCTTGCGTATATAGAATGACCTAAGTTTTTGAAGCAGTGAGAAATGAATAAAAACATTGTCTTATATGTGAGTAAATACAGTGTGTTCAATTTCTTTAAATGTTGTTCAAAATCTAAAACTATAATAGTATGTATTGTGTGTGGAAACTAATATTTTAATTACATTGGCTAAACATTCTTATCTTTCAATAATTAAAATAATAATTTAATAATTTCGAATATAGGAAATTATTACAAACTGGGATGGACTTGGTCATTTGATCAAGTAAAGCAACTCCAAGGAAAATTAAACAAGTGAAATAATTTTTCACTTGTTTTAAAATTAAACAAGTGAAATAATTTTTCACTTGTTTTTTAAAAAATTTTATTACATGCTCTGAAGAAATTAAATACAGTAGAACCTCGATTATCCGGACTAATTGGGGATGAAGGTAGTCCGGATAAGGAAAAATCCGGATAATCGAAACAAATACTTTGTCTTTTAATGATAATACAACACGTTTTATATTCGATGACATATCGGTAATATTAAAAGTAAATACTGTATTTAAATCGTGATCAAATTTTCAAAAAACAAACGTTCGTATTGAATTTGGACTACTACTGACCAGCGCTAACAGACTACATATTAGTGCTGTGCGATGCATCGATGTGACATCGACATATCGATGTTTTTGTTCGTCGATGCATCGACCTTCCGATGTTTTTGAAACATCGATCCTGAATCGATGTTAGCAATATGTGAATTTTGATTCATCGATGTATGCAGTTCATTCTTTGTTCCTAGTGTTACCACCTGTTCGGTTTTCACTCGGACAGTCCGGGAATTTCGTAAAAATTGTGAAATTGCGATGAAACAAAGTTCTTGCAAATATGTTTACAAATTTACACCTTTGGTCATCCAGAAAAATTGATATTAAGATAGAAAATTTTAACACAAATGGAACTTTAAATTCAAATTTTAAAACTTTTTTAGATGCCCCTATTGTGCCTCACAATAGTAATGCTTTGGATGTGTGGAAATCCATGAAATTTTTTAACTATAATTTATGTGAACTTGCCATGAAGTGGCTTTGCATTCCTGCCACTTCAGTTCCAGCAGAAAGATTATTTTCCAAAGCTGGAAATACTATCAACAAAATGCGGAGTTCTTTAAAGCCAAAGAATGTACACAAACTTCTAGTTTTAAATTCATTATCAATTGAAGAACTGTATGCATTGGAACTGTAATTGAACTATACAAGTTGAAAATAAAATTAAGTTTTGTTTTTTTTTTAAATTGCTTGAGTTTATCTTGATTGAACATCGATGTTCCAACGAACATCGATCAAACATCGATGTGAAATCCGACATCGAAATTTAGCATCGATGCTTAGGCAAACATCGATGTTTGACATCGATGTTAAAATTATAGACATCGCACAGCACTGCTACATATTGTTTAAAAGGCCCTCTGGCGGCGCAAGAAGAAGGATTTTATAAAATAAAAAGCAGTTGAAACTGCATTTTTATGAATAAAAATTTGACAAACTATTTATCGTTTTATGACGAGTAAAATTTTTTCGTCGCGTTCGCGGCTTTTAAGTAATGCATAAACCTTCGAGGCGCGAGGCCCTTCGGACCGCGAGGCGTAGGCGGTGGCCCACGTCGTCCGTGCCTTACGCCGCCCTTGGTCATAGAAATGACGTAATTTGAATATAAATTATTTATAAATACGTATGTCAAGTTATATTTTTATTACTACGTAAAATATATTTAAGAGTTTACGACCACTGTGCCGGGTGAGACGTTGTTGAAACAAAAAAAGTTATGCATTCCATCACGTACATAAACAGTATCGTAATTCGCCAAGTGCAAATCAGCAAATTCGTAAAATTTTTGTTTATTTTGAACAATCCGGATAATCGAAAATCCGGATAATGGAGGTCCGGATAATGGAGGTTCTACTGTACTTGGAAATTTTGATTATTTCATAAATTTATAATTTAAAAAAATACATATAATTATGATATAATGTAACTGCAAGTCATTAGCTATTCAAATAAATTTAAAATATATAATGGTTCAACTGATAAAATTTTTAATGGCTCTTTATTTAGAAGAAAATGCAAATTTTTAAGATGTCATTAAAAATTTATTTTGGTTGGAACACTGCTACTTTAGTTGCTCAATTGCTTTAAGAATGTAAGTTCTAACAAACGAGCATAAAGAAATAGAAACTAGGAAAACCTTATTTTAACAAAAAAATTCAACTTAAATTTTGATTAGACAGATAATTTACAATCATTTTTTTAATTGAATTTTGGAATTGTGAAATTGTTCTGTGTATACTCACAATTTATATTTTAAATTTGTTAAATTGTTATATATTGTAATGATTAGTATAAAATTTTCAAAATGTATATTAATTTAAATATCTGGCTATTGTAAAATTTAGTTGAACTGGAAAAATGGGTTGACTAATACATAGCAGAAATTAAACCATTGTGCAATTTCTCATTTTTATATTTATTAATTTTGCCTAATTGTTTGATACTGATTGCTTAAGGTTTGACAACTTTTTATGAATATTTCATTTTGTAATGAATTTAAAAGTTGAATGAAAGATAAAAAAAATACTTTCTGTTGGTAACTGGAAAATTAGTGAAATTTAAAAAATTTATTTGAGGTTTTATTAAAATTGCATTATAGTTATTCAAATGTAACAGTTATTTTAATGTGCAGATTAATTTGGTATAGCCTGTTATCTGACAGTCATTTTTTTCCATTTAGCTGCTATTTGCAAAAATAATACTCTTGTATAACAAGTAACATTAGACAAGCAGTTTTGTCAACACTAAGTTTTTATTACATTGAGACAGTCTGACTGTGCCAAAAATTTATCAAATAAATTAAGCAGTTGTATTTTGATTCATATTAAATAATGATTAGAGTATGTATCTAGTCAGTCATATCTTAACACACATTTTGGAACCTTATTACAGATATATCTTATGATTCAAGTTTGAAGATTGCTAATTAAAGAAAAAAAAATTTCATATAGACTGCATTCTCAATATTTTAAGAAGTTTCTTGATATTTGAGGAACTGGGTACCAACTAAAAAAAATTTAGTAGCAAGTTGTGTAACTTTTACAGCTGTTATGAGTTTTTATTTGAAAAAAATATATATGAACACCACACACAATTTTTTGTTTTTCTTATCTGGTATGAGATTGTTAAACTTCTTATATTTTTAATTACTATACAATGGCAAAAAGCTTAATTTTGAGGATAGGGATGAGTTTTATAAAGTATAAATACGAATGAAGATTTTAAATCCTACTTTCCTCAAGATATATGAATCCCTCTATCTCCTCACCCCTCGCCCTTTCACCATCAAAATTTAATATCATCAATGCTTTCCATATAAAAGCCACCATGCCAAATCTCTAATTTTTACCCCATCCTGAGATATTAAATGAAATAGATTCCTGCCTATGCACACATGCATGAAATTTTTTATTTTCCTTTTCATTCAGATCTCAAAATGCGGAGATTTGCAAAAAAACTTGGGTTAGATTTGACATGTTTCCAATGCTTTCCCTTATTATGTATACATAACAGCCAGGAAAGTAAAATACAATACAAATTTATGACCCTTCCTATGCATTTGCTGAGACTATTTTTATTAACTACTTGTTCGTACATTCATTTGTATGTAATATAATTTCTTTTTATATATATAAAAGACTGTTTTTCTAAGTAATCTAGAATCTAGCTGCAAGGACCTGCTTCGCTGGGCAAAAAGTAACGATAGTGAAGATTAAGATAATTACATTATAGCCAATCTTACCCGTTTTCACAGAATGCAAGAATTAGGTCCCCCGTTTCCAGACTAATTAGAGAATTTTTACGTCCAGTCAAATGAACTATTTTCAATTTGATCAATTTTCTGGAATGTTTACAATCGTTCTATAATCGAACCAATTCGAATTTGAATTTAAAACGGTTTGAACATTTTTTAAAATTGAAATAGAAAATCTTCCACTTTCAACCACTTTAAACCCCATATCTCCTGCACCCTTATAGCTATCGAGACGCAACCACCATAGTGCACGAATGGAGACTTGGGGCTACTACCACATACAAACACCATTCATGTACGATGTGTAGTTTTGGCTAAAAAGTGAAATATAGGGACACACATGTCCATTTTTATATATATATTTATATATAGATTGTCTACACCTATAAGCCATCAGGTTTCTTAAAATAAAATGATAGTACCTATTAGCCTGCAAGGAATAATCCAGAAATTTTTCAGTTTTTGATTTTTAATTTACATTTGTAATAGCAAATGCTTTAAAGTTGAACCAGTTTTTACATTGTATAGCTACCTCATAATGTGTAATTGTACAGTATATACTAACATCAAGTTGACATTTGTAAAAATACTATTTCCACAGCATGTACTAGTTGCATAGTGTTGTAACATTGCACTAGTCATGACTATGACTAATGAAATTTAGATTTTTAATAATGCATCTAAAGTTTTTGCACAGTGTTAAATGTTGATTTTACGGATAGTAATATGAAACTTTTTAAAATTAGTAAATGTTAAATTCAGCAAAATAATGATTCCATATTTTAAAGAACAATAATTGAGTTAGTCAAATAGCTGCTTGGAAAAATATTGAGAGTCAGATCTGATCAAAAAGGGTTTATCTCAGTAGGAGCAATACTATCATTAATCAATGGAATAGGTTGGCCCAATAACTTAAATGTGTGAGGGTTTTTCTTTCACTGATCTCATTTTTACATGAGCAAAGTATCATTTGTAAAAAATTCAAGGCATTGATCTGTACAGCTGTTCATGTTTGAATCCATTGTCAATTTTCTCTTCTAACAGAATTGAAGCTGGTTATGCAGCATTTATACTGGTCAAGTTCAAACTATAAAATATCAAAAAATATTTGAAAGTAGTAATACCTAAAAATATGATTAGGAGAATATTTTCTAGTCTAACATTTTCCTCTGTAAATTTCCAGAATAAATTATAAAAAGGATTCAAGTCATATCTTTAATGATTGAAATTATTGATATAGTAATCTCTAGTAATATATCTAGCTTATAAAATGTTTTTGAAAGATAGTGTATACATTTTCTATTCATAAAATTTAACTGTTATAAATTTAAAGTTGGAGATATCCAAAAGTTTGGATAATTATTTAAAACTATATTTAGATCTAAGTTTAATTAGAACAGTTGGATCATAAATCATTTGTAATTTTAGAACAAATTTCCAACAGCAAAACTTAAACTGTAAAATAAACATTAAATGATCCTAGAATAAGTTTTTGATCTAGAATAAACTAATCTTCACAGCATAATTAACTAATAAGAATTTTAAATTTATTAATCCATTTATATTCTTATAGAACAAGTATGCTAGTGTCGGCTTATGTCCATGGTTCAGATGAACGTGGAAGAATCATCCGTCGAACTCTTGCTCGTTATCTTAGTCTCTTATCTGTGCTTACTTTTCAAGCAGTCAGCACTTCAGTAAAAAAGAGATTCCCAACTCTTGATCATGTGGAAGAGTCTGGTAAGTGAAAATATCAGTATAAAGCTTTTTCAATTCAAAGACCTAATTTAATACATTCTGTAAATGTTGAGTGTGGTGATTGTGAAACAGTGAATAAATTCTGATTTTATATTTGAATCAAATGTATTCTTAACAAATGGAGGCTTATATAGATTTTTCAATCTCCAGATAGTTTAAAAACTAATTACCTTCTCAATAACTGGAGTTACTACAATAACTCATAACAGATTACAAAGCACAATTAACAAAACCTTTAACATCCAGTAACGAAATTTAATGTAAAATTTAACAAATGTTTTTGATCTTAAATAAGATCTGTATCAAGTCAGCATTATATTCCAAATTGGCATGCTCAGAACACAAATTTTCAAAAATTTTTTAAGCATGTTTTTATATAATTAAAACTTAAAATATAACGATGTAAATCAAACATATAAATATACAAAGTCAGTGGTATTTTTAAGCATTATAAAATTAAATTAGTTAAACTTTATACTGCTAACAAATCTATTTTACTAATATAAATTTCAAACATTTGTACTTAATATTTTATGAGGATTTTTTAAGCTAAATTATTAAAACAGTTAAAAATAATGCCTGCTGCTATTAAGCATCTTAATTTATTTATTGAATATATTACTATATACTAGGAGTTTAAATTTTAGCTTAACTAAATGCTAAGTTTTATTAATATGTAGTTAAGTTCAGAAACTGATTTTAAATTTGATATTTTTATAATAGAAAAATTTATCAGAATTGAACTAAATCAATTCTGAACTAAATATGATAAGTGTTTGTTTTTTAATATTCATAATTATGGTTCACTCTGCAAGAATTTGAGAAAATTTTAAGTAAATATTTGAATAAAGGTTTTCATAAGAATATCCTTTTGAAGAATCCATATATTTATCATTTTAAATTCAAATGTTTTGCATTAGTCAAATAAGCTATAGCCTATCTAGACATTGCATGGTGTCATCTACACAATTAGAATGAGTGGTGGTTGAGTTCAGATAGTTTATTGACTGGATTAAAATTAGTGTAACACATTGTTTCAATGCTGACTTTAGAAAATGTAAACCAGATGTGTCCAATGCTCCAAATTCTGGCATTTTGATAGCCATTTATACCAAACTTTGTTATTGGTGAATGTTATTTTATTACTTTTATTACAAAAGTGATTTGTTTTGTTAAAGTAAAACATTCTTAGTGAAAATATATTACGAACCTAAGATGCTTAAAATATTAAGTCAGTCTATTAGAGGGTGTTTGGGCTAGAAGTATTGAAAAATATACCTCTCAGTATCTGTAAGGTTTATTAAAAATTTTTTGGTATTGTAAAGTAACACTCTAAATTAAGTTTTTATAAAGGTTACTTTTAATGTGAACATCTTTTTAACTTAGTGTCAAAATGATACTCAAGCTCTTGCCAAATATTTCAAACAGCTGAGGCTTTATTAGAGCTGCTGCAGCAATGTTTTAAATAGTCCAAATCCCAACTTTACAGACTTTACCAGAAGCTTTTTGCTTGTGTCTTTAGATCTACAGATATGATTCCATTATTAGACAACCAAGCAGTTGGGCTTCCTTTTGATTTATATCCAGGTTTTGATTTATATTCTAGTGTGTGTTCAAAAACAGTGCATCATTACACTTTTAAGATGTTAATATTTTACTATGCACAAAATAACTTGAATGTGAGACAAAGCAAACATCTATCTGCTACACTTCCATTGTGAAAATGAGTAGTTCTGACATTGTAAGCTCTACATATGCATGCATGCATGTTTGTGCATGCGCATGCACCACACACACACACAAAAAATGTCTTATATTGAGTGTCAAACCTATGGCAAATGTGCCCAAAGTGGCACATTGCGAGAAATCATCTGGTACAGAACATTTCATATGATTTCATTCAATCATCTTTATATTTATTCTAATTAAAGTATTTTTACTTCGTTCTTTTAAATATCGTTATGCAAGCTAAAACTTCAGCATGCATAAATATTTAAGTTAATTATGCTCATTATGATATGTGGACTCTAAATGGTTTGCTATCCCATCCTGTATATAAATTCTATTCTCAACTATTGATTTAAAATTTTATGTAGGTGTATAAATAATAATAATTTTTTATTTTTATATTGGAATTACTGTGATTCTAAAGTTTAGATTTATTTACAGGTTTGATGACAAAAGAAGAAAGGTGTGTTTATGATGAAATCCCAGTCAGTCATGGGAAATGGTGGGTTCCTGCACAGTGGTTCACATCTCTAGCAGTTCGTGCAAGAAAAGAAGGACGTATTAAAGATGATGTTCTTCTTAATGCTATATTAAATGTAAGCAAAACAAATCAGTATCAATTTGGTAATCTTTAGTTACTAAAATTATAAAGAATAAATGTTGGTAAGAAAGAGATGAAGTGTTCATAACATCCTACTAAATAAATAGCAACAATCTAGTCAATTAAAAATTTTTAAGTGTTAGCATACTACCATTGGGCTCAATATTCATGTCTGATCCAGTCTACCATCACTTATTATGGATAGTACAAATGAGGACATTGTTCTTTCTTGCAAGCTGACTAGCTTTAATGTACTATAGCAGGGGTGGGCAAGCAAAAGTTCAGTCGGAACCGAAATGTACGTTTTGCAAAATGCATCAGAGCTGCAGTTCTGTACTTTTTTTTATTCTGTACCACAGTTCTGTACCGCAATTTTATTATATAATGTAAATATAATATAAAACAAATATTGAATTTTTTTAATAAACATATTTTTACAAAATTGTGGAAATAAAATTGTAAAAATAATAATGAAAAAGCAGAAATTAACACTTTCAGCAAGAGCCACATTTGCCCTTGTCTGTACTATAGTCTTAACTAGGTGTTCAAAAAACTTGAATATTCATTAGTTTGTCAAATTATAAAGGATTCTATTATAATTATTATGATAAATATTTTCAATATTTTTTTATATAAATATTTTGTTGCATTTTGTAATAATTTTATGAATGCAGCTTACAGAATTCTTAAAATAAAAATATTTACTCTTTACACTGTTCAAATGATTGAGGCAAGTTGGATATACTTTAAAAACTAATTAGCATATTTGGTGCAACATTTTTTTCACTGGTGGTGGGAGTGTTAAAGCTGTTCTTCAGTATTGATTTAAAAAATGTTTCCTTATTTAAATTTGATTTCATTAAAATGCTGGGGGTTGCACAGTGCCAAAATTGTCACTTGACAATATTATTATTAAAGTGGCAGTAAAAACTAGTCTGCTTATTCCGACATTCAGCACAAAATTGAATTACAAAGCATGCTACAGGAAAAACAGCAGAATGTTGACTTCCTGTTCAATGGGAATCCTGTGCCCCACACCTAGCTATGTCATGACATCATGCGGCAAGTTTAGGCAGGAAGTGGTGTTATTTTTAAGTAACAGCTTAACATGTTACTTTTGCTTTCCATACTCCAAACTGATGATGCTAGCAGTACCTGCATTAATTAGTAAAACTAGTGACGATAAATAATGTGAAATGGTTGGCAATTTCTTAATTTTCCACAGCAAACCCTTAGTGCTGTTTTTGGACTGTTTCAACTCATTTGGGATCTCATACTGGATAGTATAATTACTAATTTCTTTTTTAAACTAGAAATTTTAATGCCATAGCACTTGAAAAACTTCAATTTTCTATGTAAATAGTACTTTAAATGGTTGATTCTTTAATTACAGAATAGGGAAAAAATTGATCAGTTTCAAAGTTTGCAATGTCCTCATTTTTTATTCATTGAAGTATGTTTGGATAAATTTTAGTGCATATAAATTTGTAGGAAATTTTCTATGGTAGTGGTTGCCAATGTAGTTCCTGTCTTATTTTCTTTTCATGAAAATAAAATTTCACAAGTACTTAACATCTATAAATTAAAAATAACTTTGTCAAATGTTTTCAAAATTAGGTAATTTTTTAAATAATCAGAAGAATTTTGTAATTGAATTCTATGATTGTTCACAATGATAATCTGAGAATATTAGTATTACATTTTAAATAACTGAAACTTTGAAATATTTTAAATAAAAATCAAAATAGAACAGATATAAATTTTCTGTATATGAAAAGTTAAACAGAAATTATTTTTGTTACTTATGCAAGCTAACTAATTAGCTGACATAAATATTCTTTGATACTAATAAATGCACAACTACATTTTGTTTTAGTTTTTAAAGTTTCTCAATCTGGTATCACTGAAGACAAAGGCCTAAATCTGATTTAGCATTTGAACATTGTAACTTGGTTTTAAATTTACATACAAATGAATACATAATCCTCTCATTTGGTAGCTCGCTCATTCTCACTTACCATATGATCTAAAAGTTTGAGATCAGATGTAAGCGAGATGAAGTGAAGTTAGTCAACAGAAAATAAAGTTTAAAGTAACTGAATGGTATTTAAAATTTATAATGACCTTCAGAAATGTATGTGAAAAAATTAAATGATTAGCAAATTTTAAGGGCTTAACTCAAAATATTTCTAGATTTCCCTAAGTTCCCTTGATCCAGTTGTAATAAGTTATATAAAGTTGTCAAATTTAAAAAATTGGGGTGTGTTTTTAAATTTAAGAAAATTAAATAGTTGTATTTCTCATGTATTTCTGGATGTTCTTTGCTTAATCCTGAGGTATTTATACCCCGAATGGGGAAAAAACAGCTTACAGGAAATGTGTTGCCCTTTAATTTTAAACTCTAATCTTTAAGTCAATGTTTCTAAATTTGTGGAAGTTTTTTAAATTTAAGAAAATTATTGCTATTAAATTTTTGAACAAAAACACTACCAAAAACTCATTTTAGTATTAAATTTTTCTTTAAAAAAAATTGTTTCAAATAGAGGTATTTTCTTGTTGGACAAGATTTTTCGTTGATTTACTTAAATTTCATTTCTTTTCTGTTTTAGTAATAATTTACATAATTGAAAATTCTATATTATAATTACTGGAATATTATTTTAGGAAATGCACACTTTCCGTGGTAATTGTGGTATGCTTTTTAGTTATGATTGGATTAGTATTCCACTAGTATACACTCAGGTAAGTGTTATACAACATAATGATAATTTATGAAAATTCTTGTTTTAAAATATTAGTTTTTAAATGTAACTTAAATGTTTGAATTGTAAAGATTTATATTATAACCTTTTGTGGATCAAATGATTTCAATGATTTTAAAATTACATTAAATTTTATAATTTTGATTTTTAATTTGGTTTTCATAAGTTATAATTTTGTGAAGACACAAACAATGGCTATTTCCAAAAGAATGATCTTTGAACTTATATACAGTAGAAAATGTTTATTGTATTCACTTTAGGTAACAGTATTTTGATAATATCTCAGAACATTAAGTGAATAAGACTACAGTTAGTGGAAATTCTAGTTTTATTAGCTAACATTTAAATGAACACATTACAAAAGTTTTAAACTTTGTATAAATCAAAGTTTTTTTTATTAATTATATGTGGATGAATTACTGTATGAAGTAAAAATGCCAATAATTTAAACTATTGTATACAGCAGAAAAAATCATTGCTTTTGATGTGATGCAATTGTTAGTCTTAGTCTTGGGTACGTGTTGAGCTGATACTTTTTTTTTCTTTCTTTTCTTGCTATTTATCAACAGATAACTAAATCATAATTACAAATACATAAATACTAGAAAATATTTGATCTTAAATATTACATTAAAAAATAAATTTGAATGTTATAGTTCAATATTGGAGGTATTTAGATGTCCAGTCAGTGATGGATTCAGAAGTATTCAAATGGGACATAAATTATTAGATTATTATTCAAATATTTTAACATGTGCATGATGTTTTTATAATATAGTGATATTTAATTTTGGTTAATTTAAAAGTTAGTACTTATTGCTTTATACAAGTAGTCAAGGTATTTGAATATTTGAGGTTTGGTTATAATTGCTTATTATTTGCTTATAATTAGTTAACTTTTTCAGTACTTAAATTTTGGAATGTGCTTATTATTCATTTCACATTATCAGAATATCTGATTAAATGCAAAATATTGAGCACTACATGTGCATGAAGGATAAGAATGGACAGTATCTGCGGTATAAGAAGGAAATCTTGAGCCATTGGCATGAACATTTTGATGAGATCTCAAACATTGAATTCTGACATCCACCAATTCCTGAGGGTCTGCCCTGCCCTGGGCCGGTTTTCCAAATCACAGCTGGGGAGGTGTCTGCGGCGATTAGAAGTATGAAGGACCAGATGACCTGGAAGCTCAAGGACCTGCACACCGAGGCTACAACTTGGCTAACTGCATTCTTCAATGCTGTGGTAGTCACCGGTTGACCTCTGGTGATCTGATCCACAAGTATCATTGTACCAGTCTTCAAGAAGTGTGATCCAGCAGAATTCTCCAACTAATGGCCAATATGCCTACTCTCTCACATTATGAAAATCTTTGAGCGCATTATTGACCGACGTTTGTGTGACATTGAGGTCACAGTCCTATAGATGTCACATCTATAGGACTGTGATATGACATATAGTATATACTCTATATACTATATATATACTCTATAGATGTCACATCTATAGTGTGTGATATGACACATCACACTCTATGGTTCCGAATGTTGGCCATCAACGAAAGCAGCCAAATGGAGTCTCCATTCCATTGAGATGTGCATGGCTTGCAGAACTTTTGGTGTATCCCTCCTCGACCATATCACCGACGACACGATACACCAACAATTTGGCATTGTGCCCATTGAGGCAAAAATGAGACTCCTGTGCTGGTTTAGCCACATCTAACGATCAGCCCCCGGATACAGTTGTCAACATTGCCTATCACCTAGAGGTGAACAGCTGTCAACCATGCGGAAGCAACGATGGCAAGATGCTATCAATGCAGACCTAAAGGCTCTGCATCTGAACCCAGACAATGCACTCGATCAAACAAAGTGGTGTTTGAAGATCCAAATAGCAGACCCTATATCTGTGGGACAACACTGAGAATAATATCTGATTAAAGTAACTGAATTCTATTGTACATAAAAACCATTTACAGTAGATTCCACTTACTGTAATTACTTTGGGACTCACTGTTACTGAATGAATTATCATTTGTCTACTAATTTCAATAACAGTGTAATGTCAGCAATTTGAACTTTTATTTAAGCAAATAATGATTAAAGCACTGGTTAAGACTGATGATAATTCTAATATTAGCCAGCCACTTATTTAGGTTTTTAGCATGTAAAGAAAGCTTAAAGGCCTATTTATCCAAAGATGACAGCAATAACCAAATTCTGATCACAATAAGCATAGTATTTATAATTGTATTTGAAAAATTACAGTATAATTTGCTAACCTACTAGTTTTGATAACATTATCTGTGATTATATTAAGCAGTCTGCTGTATACAAATGTTCAGGATAACTTATACTACTACTAAATGGGTACATGTATTATTATTACTGTATTATTGAGTTAAAAAAATTCTCCATTTCAAACAAAATCTTTTGATAGACTTTATAATTAGTGCATATATAGCATTTAAAAATTTGGTTAAAAACTTTGTTTTACTACAAATTGGAATAAATTAGTAAACCTGCTTTAAATTTGACTGGGGGGGGTGGTTTAGTATTAAAGAATCTTGCTTTGTGAATAAAATTGATACTGGTAATTAGAATTGGATTCTGTAACAATTAGAATAACAAATTTCTAAAATTCACAATTTAAATGTAAATTGAAAACAAAATATGCAATTAGCAACTTAATCAGAAATTATGTTTGGAAATGCCAGGAGAAATATGAATTGAGATTCCAAGTTGTGTTTACAATATAAGGTATCACACTGGGAGTTAAGTGAAATTATACAATAACTTTAATTTTGATCTTTTTAATAATTTTTCGTACTGAAGACATCAAGTAAAATTGAAATTATTGCAAAATTTGATCCGTTCACTAAGAAAATAGTTCATGAATTGAATGACACAAATATGAAATAATGAAATAAATGTCTATCTGGTGCTTTTTTTTTTCTTTTTCAATATATGAGATAATGTATTGAAATGTCATATATTTCCAAGTAATGATATATTATTAGAACTCTGGACAAAAACTGCAAACATGATGTAAGTACATCATGTTTGCAGTTTTTTCTTAAATCAATGATTTAAGAACATTTGAATGACAGATACCAATATTGATTCTTTAATCTAATTGGGCCGCAATTTGAAAAATTGTAGTTTTTATATAATTAGTTATTCAAAGATTTGTTTTTTCTGTAATTTAGAATGTAATGAATTTACAATAATAAATTTATTCTTTATTAGACTGGTTAAAATGAGCTTATTATATAGTGTGTGAGGTGTAGTGCACACATCAGTGCACACAAATATGATTTTTCTTTTTGTACTTTTAATTGTTAAACAGGAGCAATTTATTTTGGTGTTTAGTTCTCAAAATATTTAGGTAAAAAGTAAGATGAAAGTGTCAAAACATATCATTTTGAATACTGTATATACTTCTGAATTCTTTAAATGACACTTTTGTAATTTTAACTTTGTTTATTGTGATGTTAAATATTATTTTTAAACTGTTTAACTGTTTTATTTCTTATAAAAATTGCTCAATTTGATAGTTATAAGCAAATTAGATTGGCAAAGTGGAAAAATTTAATAGGATTCTTCTATTTTACTTGCATTTTGAATTTAGGCTATAAATGAATATTTTACAACTTGAGCTAAAGGAATTTGTTGTTGGTATGACAGTGTTTTCACATTTTTGTTAAAAATGTAAAATGTTTTGATAGTTTTCATATCTTCACTCTCAATTCTTCAAAGTCAAGTCTATATTTATCACTTCAAAATAAAGTGATAAATATAGACTTGACTTTGAAAAATTGAAGATTTGAGAGTGAAGATATGAAAACTATCAAACATTTTATATTTTTAACAAAAATAACTTCATTTTTAACAAAATAACTTCAAAATAAAGTTTTGTGTTTTCAAGGATGCAAAAGATCATTTTTGCATTAATCTGTTACCAGTAATCATCTTTCAAAATTGTTTTGTTTAAATGTAGGAATGAAAAACCAAAAAGAAGGGAATGTGTGAAAAACTTAGTCAGTATGGTTAAGGTGTCAGTGTGCCACTTTGGGTGGCCTGGAATTGATTCTGGGTAAGCAATTTCTGAGGAATTTTTTATGGCTTGTCAACACCAGATATGTTGGGCCATCCCTCACTATTTGGCTTTTGCTTAACTTACTTTGGGTATGGAGAAAAATGGCCCTCTTAGTGCCCAATGCCACTAAAAGCCAAAGATGTCATTTTATTTATAGGGTCTTAAAGATTGCTCTTAGAAATTCTGACAGCTGCATAACATTCTTTAGCTGACATTTTGGTATATGAGAATCTTAAGCATTTTGAAAGTAGTTGTATTTTCTTCTACCTTTTTGTAGTTGACTTATTTCATTACTTTGCTTTGTAAATTATTTGCTCTCTACATTTTAGTTTGAAAATTGATACAATAGTTTAGTATTTAGGTTGTATGAATGTAATGATTTGAGGATTTGCATTATTGCTTATTGGATTGGTGGTGATATTTTGATTAAATTTATTCTATTCTTATTTATTAATCTAGTAAGAATTTTTTTTACAAGGATCAGTGTTTAAATACCCTTTTTTTTCATTAACAACAGTTTATTTCATTCATATATTATGTTCCTAATGGTGTCAAAATATAGCATGGCAGATTATTTGTATTAGATCAGATAAATCAAATAGTTGGTTAGTTTTTTTTAATCTAGTGTGTTAGAAGTGCCACAATGCAATATGCTAATTAGCACTGGTGGATCCCAGACTCTTAAAATATTAAATTCTATTGGTATATTTTTAAAGCAGGTTTATTACATAATTGAAATTTACTAGTACTTCTGATGTTTGTTCATTATTATTAATAAAAAAATATAAAAAATTTTTTGTTAATTAATCTGGTTTGAAAATACTTGAGAATAAGAAAGCTTTATAGTAATAGTTCAATGTGTCCATTGTATCAAATGAAGTCTTTTATAACTTTCTAGGTAGTTACACTGGCTATTTATACTTATTTTCTGGCCACAGTGATGGGACGTCAGTATCTGGACCCAGAAAAAGGATATCCAGGTCATGAAGTTGATCTTTACATCCCAATATTTACTATTCTTCAGTTTTTCTTTTATATGGGATGGCTTAAGGTAAGACTTCAGATTTAAGATGGTATAATTTGACACCTTTTGAATTTGCTTTAACCAAAAGTGTTCTCTGTAGGTGGCGGAACAGCTTATTAATCCATTTGGTGAAGATGATGATGATTTTGAATTAAATTGGTGTTTAGACCGTAATCTTCAAGTAAGATCAGATTACTCGGAAATATTATATAATTTAATATTTGTAATGCAGCATAATCTATAAACTTTAAATATTTAGGTTTCGTTCATGATCGTTGATGAAATGCATCGTAAGCATCCTAAATTAATAAAAGATACGTATTGGGATGAACTGGAACCACAACTTCCATATACCAAATCATCTGTTAATTTGCGTTCGCAGCCGCATTTGGGGTCTGCTATTAATTTAGAGTAAGTTTTTTTTTATCTTTGGAACTATTCTAATTGACTACGGTTTAAATAATAATAATAATAATAATAATGGTAATTTCAGTATTAATCTGGAAGAAGCTGAATTCGTTCCAATGGAAACGATAATGGAGGACGATCACGAAGATAATACTTTCACGTATAACAGTCCACCGACAAGTCCGACTAAAGAATTACTAACACCAGCTTTTCCATCGTGCGTGGAGTTTAACCCTCGGAATACGACTGGCGAAGGGGATACCACTTCTCAGACCGGTTTAAGGCTTCTAACAGACTTTCCGGGTTCAAAAATAATTAACATGTTGATAGGTTCGAGCTCCGAAAACGTGAATTCAGTTTCCAAAAAGGATAATCTTCTTCCCACTTTTACATTGAAGACTCCGAGTCACAGATCCCGCACCAGTTCCGTAAACGAGCATCGCGAAGACCATTCAGCTGAGGAGAAAGAGACCATCAACGAAGTCCAGTTTCATCTTCCGTCTACGCTGACTCCATCTAGAAGAGAACAAGGAACCGTGGAAGAACAACAATCGTTGATTATAGATATACCCGTCGACTCTAGTAACGCGGTTCCTAGTAGCTACGGTGATGCAGCTCCAGTGCCGACAGCGTTAATGGATGGCCTCCATTCAAAGAAGAGTGGCGTAGGCACGTCCTCCAACATTCATAGTCCCTGTGAGACCGCCAAAGAATCTGTGGTGCAGATCGACTCTGAACCAGGGTCTCCAGTGGTCCAATCGAATTACGAGCCGAACTCGTCCCAAGAAAGTCTGACCCAGTTTGTCGATAGCAATCAGAGCACAGTAAGCAGTTATGCCGAACTACTGCAACACAGTAAATAAATTCCTGCAATGTACTTTCTTTCTTTCTTCTGTAGATTTATTTTGATGTTATATTTTTTTATTTATTCGGTTCTTATTGAACCACGTGTACTGTGAAAACTTTATTTTGGATATTTTTCATTAGTTTACTCGAATCTGAATGTATTGAAATTATTTTTTCTTTAACCGTAACTGTGATAACAAAAGTTTCTACATTTGGAAGCTGATGGAGGAACAGTACTTTTCTCCTTTATGTAGTATTATTTTAAAACTTTCTAGAACGAATTTCGTCTTGTAAATGTCGAATGCAAGCTTTGCTATATGTATATAAGTAAAACAAAGTATTTCTTTTGGGAATACCAGGATGTGCTTTAGTTACTTTACCACGACACAAGTTATTTTGACTGAATGATCTATTCGTGTCTTTACAACACGAGAACGGGAGAACTCGATCTGTGATAAAGTATAGTTTTGCATTTATTTTGTTAAGAATAGGTTTCAATGTCCATGGTTTTGGATCTAAACAAGATTGAGCAAATGCCGTAACTTAATCGTGTATGTAAACGTTTTTCTTTAATGAATGGATTAGATTAACGGGTTCTTGTAACGATCGAGTTAAATGGTTGTTACCTGTATCAGGTAGTGACATTTTACGAAAGATGTCGTCATTTTTTATTAAATGTAACGAGTTCTGTCATTTTCCGGTAATATAATAATAATAATCTAAATGTTCTATGTAACTTCAATGTTCATTGTAATTCAATATTCTATGACATGTCGATCGATGTAACTTGTAAAAACAGTTGTAATCCCCACTATGACAATGAAGTGGTGCTAAGTTTTGAATTTTGCTTCCGTTTGCCTTCCTTAGAAATCATAGTAGGATTGTTAAGACTCAGTGATACATAGTACAAAAATCTTGCCTTAAAAATTCCATACAGGTGTATAGAAATTGCTTTCTATTGCTAAAACCCAAGTGCTTAAACGTGTTGCTATAAAACCGTTATTTTCTTACGATCTTACTTGTGATAGTAAAATATCCATTTCCGAGATATATATTAATATAAGATATATACATACATAAGAAAAAAAAACATGTTACTGTTAAATTCAATAAATATTTACTGATATTAACTGCTGTGTGTTGATTTAAAAAAAGAAATGATTGATTCTCCTAAGATCGTATTCGAAATTTAGTCAAAAATTAAGTTTTTTCGAACATAAACGAATTTAAAAGTTTATATAGTTTAAAACAGTCGATTCTCAAATATTCGGAAAAGCTAATTTGCTGTTTATACAAGGATTTTGGAGATACGATCTTAGGGAAAATTATCTCTACTTCATTAGGGTCGGCATTTTACCAGCTGTAAGAGAGACCAAATTAACTTTTTAAAAAGTTAAGTGGAGCATTGTTTAATATACAACGTCTTATGTTGGTCTCAAAACATTCTTTTCTGATTTTTGTTTACAAGTCTCCGTAATAAATTTAATTGATGCGTGATTTTATGAAGGTAAGAATCTTTTACAAAATGTATACAATTTCCATGACGTTTTGTTCTCTGCTCTGATATTCTCAGAATTAAGTAAATGACTTCTCCATAGGTATTGTCAGAGGATTAATAGAAACGTGTTGAATCATGGAAATTTACACATTCGTAGTATCCTGAAATAAAGTCCACTTCTTTTGCAATAGTTCAAATATTGCACAAATTTTTATTTTAAAAAGAGTTAAATTGTTAATGGCGTTTGGCTAGAAGTGTTTAGTCAAAAACGTTTTCTTAAAACTTCAAATGGTTAACATCAGTCATGAGCGACTTTCAGATTGCGGAACGGTTCCTCGGAATTCTGCTCAGTCTTGAACTAGACCAGGGTTGGCGAACTTGTTCGGGAAAAATCATCTAGCACGATTTCATATAACTATTATACGTTTTTAATTTTTCACTTGTATTTTTTTTTTTAACCATTCTTCCGGTTTATCATCTGACCACCCTTTTTTTAACCAGCTGCTTTACATTTATTCGAATTAAATCGTTATTAGAAGTTTAAAACTTTGGCACGCATAATCATTTTTAAACATAATTATACCACGTATATATGACACAAGGACTCAAAAAGGTGTGCTATCCCTGGACTACACTTCCCCGTCGGTTTTATATATACAATGAATCTACTTATGATTACTGGGAGTTGCAATTTTTGAGGATAACCGACTAATAATATCAATAACGATTTTTAATCTTCTATTTAAACTGAATTTAAACTCATTACAATTATGACATTTTTACAATTTATATTGATCACAAATTGTACACTTATAAAGCATTACACATTTATTTATGCTACATTTATAAATAATTGTTTTTTGAAGCAACAAAAAATTTATTGTAAAAAATTTTCAAGTGTCTGTCCTTTGCACTTCTGAATATAATTCAGTTATAGTGAATGCTTTTCGCAGTTTGTTGCTCTATATTGCACACATGAAGAATTCGTAGAGCTGCTTGCATCTGCACATTAGTTGAAGGAACTGAAATATCTCCTGTAAATAAGATCTATTTTCTTCCTGATAATTTGAAGTTATCCGCAACATCTTGACCTATTTTCGATCCTTCCATTTTAGCCTCCACTTCTATATTGCTGTCTATACCTACCCAATTTTCAAACTCTCCTTTAGACAGTCTGTCTGGAATTCTTTCGCAAATTTTAGCTGTAAGCTTCTGAAAAAGTTCTTCTGAAACAGGAAATTTCGGCATTTATTTTAGAAAATTCACCCTTTCAGAAGCAGTTTTCTCCGAGACTTCTTTCAAGACCTTGCTAGCAAATGCAATGTATCAAGAACGGAAACTTTTTGCAATTTCCGATCAACTGGATTTACACCAGATCTTAAATTTTATCCAGTTCAGATATAATAACTCTCAAGCGAATTTGTCTGTGATGATAAGCTTAATTTTAAAGGTCGTACGATAATTTGGTCATAAGGCAGAATTAACGATGTAGTGTTTGAAGGCAATATCATTTTGATGTTTTTAAGGACAAATTGTGCGCGCGCCGTATGTAGTTGTCTACTAACAAAAGGATTTTTCGCTTTAATTTACGATCCTACTTAAAAATGACGTCATCCAAGCATTTGCATTAGACAAGTAATCAACGGGCAAACTTTTGACATCTTTAAAACTCTGAGGATTTTTACTTTTTCCAATCAGCGAAAGGTCTTGCATCTCGCCTATCATATTAACACACCAAAGAACTGCCATTCTCTCTTTCGAAAATTTAAATCCTTTAGCGGTCTTATTTTAAAACAAGTATATTCAGGCATTGCATGAAAATATAATCCAGTTTCATTTGCATTATAAATATCCTGGGGTGAATATTCAGAAATAATTTTTAGTCATTCTGTTTTTATCCACTCCATAGCTCTTCAAATTACAAATCGCACTTTTTTCTTGACCATGGAGACGTTTATATACAATATTCTCTTGCTTTTTTCATCTGTTGAACCATCCATCAGTTCCAATGCAATCTTTCGCCCATAAATTTGCCTATTTTGCATCAAAAAGCAATAGTAGTAAGTCCATTAACCGGAGTATTCTTTTCACGAACATTATTGAACCAAATTTTAAATGCTGACTCAACTTGACTAGCATTCTCAAGTTGTTTTCTCTTCCGATTCATGTTCTCGTTAGAAAGTGAAAAAATATCTACGTTTTGATCTGTCTTTTAAGTCTGCGTTATTCGGTGAAATATTTTCATTGTTTCTTCAATTTTAAGTATCGTCAAGGAATAATAATCGCTTCTGAGGGATGAATAAATAAAATATTAAAATTTTCGCTTTAAAACTTTAGATTCTAAATAAATAATGCTGATAGAGAAGCTAAATCATGTAAAATTAACATTATCTCCAAAGTGATCTCCAAAGTGATTTATGGTTATTCTCCTGACCAGCCTCACTATCTTCCAGTTGTTCTGTTTCTGATGTGTGATCTCCATTTTTACCAGACGTATTTGGCTGGACATATAAATCCTAGCAACATCGTGTTTTCTCAGCAGCAGCTGTTTCTACTTTACGTTGTGGGCATTGTTGCTGCTCGCTGTTATATCCAGTAACAACTTTTGTAGACCCCATAACATGCGCAGAAGCAGATCAGTCAGAAACATTCACGGAGCAAATTGTAAACAGAGCAGTAAAAAAAAAAATAATGTATTTAGTCACCTTAATTAATCTGTGATACATTGTCTTGTAAACAGTAATGTTGTATGAATTCATAATTACAACGAAAATACCGTCACGCTTTTTTTCACATCGGCTATATCCATTCACGGTCACAGACTTGCGGTCTTTTCAGGACAACGTACTGCTCATATTCAGGTTCACTACTCGCATACTCAGAACAGATATATAAATGTGGGTTCGTCTTCTGATTCTTTTAATAAAACTGTGAATTCGCATTCATCCATTTTTACACAAAATGTGGGGAAAATCCTCACGTAGCTCTCCACGCACTGAAGAGGTTAGCTGTATTGAATAGTGTCCACCAGTGGCCAAGCGGTCTTCCGTACCCTGAAGACTGGGAGTTCGGTCGTGGGTTCACGCTACGCTCGGATGGGCTGGCAACGTGGAGTTTTCCAGGTTTTCTCCACGTCTGTAACGGCCAGTTTCCCTTAAAAAGACCTCCCGGAAGGCATCCTCTCTAGGCAGATCGCCCAAATGTTACGTTGCCATAACTTAACAAGCAATTAGCTGTATTGAAAGTGATAAGGCATGATATGATTGATCGAAATAATTAGAACTAAGTAGCATTGAAGGAAGTGGTCGGAATGCAAATACGACTTTGTAATATTGAGCCTTGAGAGCACAGGATCACACTTTGACCGGCATAAGGGATGCCATATGTAGATTACAGCAGTTAGAACAGTGGCATAATATCTCTTTTTTATATGTCAGTTAGAAACCAGTAATCCTAAGATGACGAAGCGTTGTCGGACAGCAAAGGCATGTGACGATCGTACAGGAACAAAAAGCCTTCTCTTTACAAATTCAGAGGCCAGAAAGGAAAAATATCGAAAATCGTATAATTTTAAGCGTTCCTTTCTATCTCACCTCATATGGAGTATCAGCGTTTTCGGCTTTATTTCTACGATAGAGTGATATCTGTATTTTTTTTTAACTCTTTCCACCCTGTGGGCACTAAGAGGGTCTCTTTTTGCAAGTCCATTATGGGTACGGCCAGGCCCACAATGGGGCGACCGGATGGTGAAGGACCACCCCAAAAAATTCTGGAAGTTATTCGATCCCGGGTCCCCCAGAGCGATAGACTGCCACCTTGACCGCTCGGCCATCCGGCCGTCTGAGTGATATCTGTATTCAATGAGCATAGATTCGGATTCCCGCTCCCCAATTATGGCCAAACAGTAAAGTATCGACCAAGCTTACTGCTTGGCTATACGCAAGGAGCGGGGAATAATGCCTTCTGTGAGGTCTTTTTAAGCGTAACTGTCCCCTATTACAATTGGTCCCGCTTAGAACTGAACCCTCTACGAACTGGCTCGTTTGATTGCAGTTGTGAACAAAAGAAAACATATATTGGAGAAACAAAAAGAAAATTAAAACAACATATTCGGACCATGAAAAGCAATTATGCAAATTCAGCAGTAGCAGAACATTGTAATACAAAAAGGATGCGAAATAGATTTGAGCACTATAAAAATAAAAAAGAAAGAGTTTTATTTTTAATACATAAAAAATATAAATTCGACTTTTAACAAAGCTAAAAACTTTGTACTTGCCTCTGTGATTTTTTGTGAACGTTTTTTAAAGTATTGCTGATGGTGAGAACGGCGAAAAGAAGGACAAGTACAAAGTTTTTAGCTTTGTTAAAAGTCGAATTTATATTTTTTATGTATTAAATGTAAATAACGCCGGCCATGGATTTTATTATTTTTACTTAAGAAAGAGTTTTAATTAAAAGGCAATTATATTAACATATCCACATTGCAAGACAAATAAATAGAATGAACAACAATTTAGGAAGGGAAATACACCAATCATGGAACAGAATCATTGACAGAGGGAATGACGGGTGGCGGTATAAAAGGAATGAACCACCATCTACTTAAGATGCCCCAGTGGTCGAGTGGACTCTGTCTCCGCTCTTTGCGATAGACTCAGACCCTAAACACTGGGCGTTTGGCTGAGGGTTCGCGCCTCGCTCGGGCGAAAAATCTTCATCGGCTCACCAGTGGCCGAGCGGACCTTGTCCCCGTACTTGAGTGGACTAGACCTTGAACACTGGGAGTTCGGTCGTATTTCGATCGGACGGGCTGGCAGCATGGAGTTTTAGTTTTCTCCATGTCGATAACGCCTGAATAGAGGCCAGTTTCCCATAAAAGTCATCCCAGAAGGCATCCTTTCCCCCACGTACGTTTTGGCCGTTATCGTTATATAAGGTCGGCTCTTCGGTCGCCTAGCGATCAACCACAAGTCTCTCGGAGTGTAAGGCGAATAGCCACTATAAGCTTCACGTAAACCGCTTACAGATACAGCTACTGATAAGATATTGTCGGAGTACTGATAGACGAACGATGATGTAAGTTTTAGAAAATTTTTCAACCAGCTTTTATGATTGTAACTTATAGCTTTTATTATTGTATACAGCAGTTTTAGAGGTATGATCGGATTTGTGCTATTAATGCTTTTGAATGTTGATGTATTTAATAAACAAAAATCGTAAGTTTTATTTCGTTACTTATTCTATTGTCGGGTATATTTTTATAGGTTTTGTAATTTTATTTTTTGTTTTAGAAATTGTTGGTCGTAAATCCGCTGATGAGAGACCGATAGGTCCGAAACAGAATGATATGGCGTAACGTGTGTTCAGGTGAAAAATAAAGACTGTTTTTTTTCTGATATGTTTTCTTGAACTGCAGATAAAGTCACCAGTATAATAAGTCCTAATAATAAAATAGAAGTCGTTGTAGACAAATTACATACTAAATCCTTAAATTTCTTTTAGGTGAAAACCCCTACGCCGAGGGATTAATCATTCAACCTGACAACCTGTCTGGTACTTCTTTGCAAAACACCATTGCGGTGAACATTACCAATACAAAAACTAGTGAGATTTATTCGATTCGTTGCTGGATAAACGCAAAAAAATCAAATATTTCAGTTATAAAAAATGAAGGTTTATAAGCATGGAGTATGGTGAAAAAGCGAAATTTTATTTTTCAGTCACTTGCTGGCGCCATCTTATGGCAGAAAATGGCAATTTTTAATAAAAATAATTTATTAAATCAAACTAACTCATTATCAGAAAAAACTTCGTTTTAAATGCTACTTTGTACATTAATAGACAATGAGTGTGTAAAACTCAAGTTAGTTTTTAATCCTATTTCTAATTCATTGATTGATCATAAGATATGGTAGCATATTGTATTAAAAAAAGTTTGAAATTTCATAAAAGAATGATTTAACTTTTATCAGCAGAAGTGATTTTTACATAGTTGCTACATTTAATCCAAGTATTTATTGATATATATAATGACGATAAATATCATCCTGCATTCTATTAACAATATATTTATCAAATGCAATACAGTATTAACTTTGAGTTTTTATAATGATTTCTTTTGAGTATAACATACAGAATCGTACCTTTTAAAATTACTGTATAAATTACTTCTATCGAATAATGGTTGCAAATCAAATAAATCATATTATGTAATGATTTTAAATATTTATTTTGAAATCAATCACGCATAAAATTGCTATTTTAAATTGCTTCAGTTAAAATTTTCGTTTTGAAAACTGTTGCAAATGCGTTAAAAAATAGAGCTGAACCAATTATTTAAAGAAATTTTTTGCCAATTAGCAAGTCCAAAACATGCAAATAAAAATACATCAGAAAAACTTCGCAAAAATCTAAGGTAAATTAAAAGAATATTTCCAAAGATATATGTTGGGAAATATTATATATGTTACTGTGAATGACCGATATCTGGTGAATGTCAGCATTCTCCGGTGAATGTCAGCATTCACATAGTCGTTTTGTGTATGTGCGAAATATTTTCTAAATATCATAATTTCTCACTTACACCGGCAAATGTCGACATTCGACATGCACTGGTGGTGAATGTTGAATAAAAATATTTTTATTACGTTAAGACAAAAATGCAACTTTTTAATATGTCAAAATAGGAGAAAGCTTAAGTAACGGCACATGTAAAAAAAACTGTTGAACCTAAAATGAACAGTACGTTCTAAATCATTAAAGAAAATAATACAATAATAAACTTACACATAAATTATGTGATTGACGTTGTACAATCATATTTATTGCAATAACTTAAACTGTTATGGCACTTTGAGTCCTTTGCTTTTACAACTGCATTTATTCGTGAAACACCTCTGTTTGCAATGACAGCGTGTACAGTCGACCATCCTATAACACTGTAGATAATTCCGTGTTATATGAATTTCATGCTGTACGAGTCACTTAGATTTTACAAATACGTGAGCTGTTCACAGTCTGGCACACGTATTTGTAAAATCTAAGTGACTCGTACAACATGGAATTCATATACACGGAATTATCTAGTGTTATAGGGAGTCTACTGTATAGCCTTATCCTCCACTTTTCGAATTAGCTGTAACTGCTTCTCTCAGCGATATTTCTTGAGAAGAAATCTCATCTATGAAAAGTAACTTTTCTTTACAAATTACGAACTGATTACGTTATTACGTGATTACGAACTGATCTGTTAATGGTGTCTTTTATTCGGATATTGAAGACGCTTTACCGACGAACCTCTCTCATCCTCCGTTACTCGACCTGACTAACCGATCCTCACCTCACGGGATCAAAAGAACAAAAACACCATTTAGTGACAAAGTGGGCGATTTCCACCAAACCGTTGCCGGGAAAAGAGGTACGATATTGTCTTACCTCTGACTACCCACAAAGGATTTGGCGACAGACTGTCGCCTCTCTGTCGACATCGGCTTTTCGGGTGTCGTTTCGACCTCCACCAAAGCTTATCTGTGCTTGTCGACATACACCGGCGATTATTGGAATGTATAATAATACAGTATAGCATCGATTATCCGAAAGTCAATCATCCGAAACGTCAATTATCCGAAAGAATTCCGGTCGGCAAATTTTAATTTTCGCCAGTGCTGTGGCGCTTCAATCTTTGGCTATGTCTTGGGCTACTCAAATATTTTACGTTTTTGATACTAAATTAACTTCTGAAGTATAATTTACTATTGTTTTTATATTTTTCAATACATTTATTTTGTTCGTACAAAATAAAAAATAATTTTTAACGATACAATAGTCTTCGTTAGGCTTAACATCGGTTAAAATTCAACGCGAAGCGACACGCATCGGAGAAAAATGTCAAGATGGGATAAATTAATATATTTTTTCGTATATAATCAGTTATCCGAAACATCGATCTTCCGAACAACCCCAGTCCCCAATTCATTCGGATAATCGACGCTCTACTGTATAACCAAATATTCGGTCTTTCACCGACGTATTTTGTATGTGTCGACATTCACCGGAAAATATCGACATTCTATAATTTCGGTCTTTCACAGTAACATATATATATAGGGTATCCCATATATTTATAAATAGTTTAAAAATTCATAAAAGTTGAAAGAATTGGTATATTTGAATGCGGTTTGCGTAAAAGTTATTCTCACGAAGGAAAGAGAAAAAGGAAATAGTTCAAATTTTTGTCGACATAGGGCGCTGAACGCAAGAAAATCACTGGAATTACTGGAAAATTACGTTTATTTGCATGCAGGCAAATGTTTACACTTACACGCATATCACAGCACTAGATCACTTGTTCTATGTGTCTGCTATCACCACAAATAGCAATTTGCAAGCGAATGACAACACCGCTAACTGCAGCATGTAGCAGATCTGGATGGATGCAGGAGATTTCGCAGCAAATGTCTTCCTTTAACTGCACTAAAGAAGATGGGCTATTGCGGGACTCGGGACTTAGTCTCCATTTGCGAAGCCGCATCGGATGTACAGACCTCTGATAAACGTGGTGCACCACTGCGTGGGCGATCACACAAACTTACCGTTTCTTCGAAACATCGTACTAGGGAAAAAATCCGGCAGGAATGATTGGACCTGAACCTTTCTTCATTCGCTTGTGTGCCCTAAACCTTCGTAAAGTTTCAGCCCGCCATTCGTGGATGAGTTATAACAACTTCACCAATAGTGCTTTATCCACCAACGAACAACGTCAACATCATAATGAAAACCGTATGTCAGCGCCAATAACAGGAAAATTCAGAAATGAACTGTTAATCCTGCATTTTATAAGTCTCAGATTTGAACAATTCCAGTGACTTTCTTCCGTTAAGCGTCCTCTGTCAACAAAAATTTGAACTATTTCCTTTTTCTCTACCTAAAAAATTACCCTTCGTGAGAATAACTTTTACGCAAACCGCATTCAAATATGCCAATTCTTTCAACTTTTATGAATTTTTAAACTATTTACAAATTTACGGGACACCCTGTACATTTAACACACCAGCAGAGGAACACAGCGTTGCCCAGGCAAAAAACAACAAAGATTAAGATTATTAGATTTTTTCGTACTTCTAATCTTTATATTCTTTCTTTCTTGTCTTATCAATATGGAGACTCTAGCCTATTGGCTTTTTCTCCGAATCACTCCGCTTAGAAATTAGGTAAAGTGGTTGGGGCTTATATTCTTCCCTCTAGTAGCCCGGGTCGCCCCCTAATGGGCGTTCTAGCAGCAGCGGTGTCATTCCGTGGTAGAAATAATAAATTCCTATTACAAATAAAAATAATAATATACTGAATTTCTCATGGCGTACCCTACTAAAACGCAGCAAAAAATGCAAAAAACCGCATCAAATAATAATATACTGAATTTATTGTTAATTTAAATAACAGCTAGGGCGCCCCTAGTGGCCGTTTTTGGCATACCGTGACAGAAAGAAATCCGGATTTTCACTTTATACAGTGTTCCCAACTGTGGCGACTTGTCGCCACAATAGCGACTTTTAGAAGAAGGTAGCGGCGACTGCAGACAAATCAGCTAAAAGTAGCGACTTTTCAAATTTTTTAGTTTATTTTTTGAGAAATTTAAATTATCAGATTTTTCTCTACTTTATAGTGCTCTCTGGCGACGACTAATATTATTACGAATCGTACTAATATTAGTCGGTCGTTGCAGACTATGACAAACAGTCGTCGGAAAGCGAAACGACTCCGATTGAGGTGTTTTAAAACCTATTATTTTTTTGTTTTTCCATTTTTGTTATATATGCATTATAATTATATATTGTTCATGTTGTTAACAATTCAATTATTTTTGTTAATTGTTTTTTAACACAACTATTGTGTACAACTTTTCTTGTATTGTATCATAAATTTGTTTTGTAATAAAGCCTTTCGACGATTTGAAAATTTATTGTTTATTGAGTACAGTCGACCCCCCTATAATTACGGTCCCTATAATTACGATTCCTATAAAACTACGAAAAAATATACGTATTTTGGAAATGTTGAGTCGGATTAGTGTAGAATCGATTAATTTTATGGAAGAAAACCTTTCAATCAGCCGTAGTCCGTAAACTTGAAACGTGTCGGGCTGTGATTGGAACGACTTGTAAGAAATCGGATTCCTAATAAATTGGAACGTATCTATATCTTATAGGGGGGTCGACTGTAGCGATAAAGTAGCGACTTTTCAAAATATCTGTGGCGAAATCACCGACTTTTATTTTAAAATGTAGCGACATTTATTTACGAATAGTTGGGAACACTGGCTTTATATAATAGATTATTAACATCATTTCTGCTATCAGCTTCAAACATGTAATTGATAATCCTCAATTGTTGCCGTTAGCCTACGCTAGCCGTTGTAATTAATAATAAACAATACTAGAATAATTAATCTATATATATATAATCAAGATGGGTTGATAAATGCAGAATTATAATAATATATGTGTATGATTAGAATTCATGAATAATAATAAATGCAGAGCCCAAACGGTTAGGAGTTGAAAATTGAAATTTGGTACACAGGGTACGTCACGAGAACGCACATTAATTTTTCGAAATTCCTCCCCACGGGGGAGAGGGACAGGATTAAGGCTTAACACTTCCATCAACAATGGAAGTGTTACGTAACAATGGAATTGTTAAGAGTAAGCGACGTGCAAGACGCAGATGCAGTTTTTTCGTTTTAGCAGGAAATCGAACATACTTTTAGCTCCATCTAAGAATTCTCTAATTAGTCCGGAAACAGGGGAACCCAATTCTTGCATTCTGTGAAAACGAGTAAGGTTGACTATAAAGTAATAATCTTCGCTATCGTTACTTTTGCCGGGGCAACGCCGGGCCTACCTGCTAGTATATTAAAAAATAATAAAAACTAGCGACGTGTGCCTGGCATTTCTCGGGTTTTTGAGAGGTGTGGAATTGTGTGATAAAAGCAATGGTCGTAGTAAATAAAATGTGTATTTATTGACTTCAATATTTTTAATAATGAAACCGTAAAAAAACAAAAAAATTGTTCGGACTTGCGGGACAAAGATAAAAGATCATTCTCGTTCCTTTGCATAACTTTGGTAATCCAAATTTAGCAAAAGCATTACTGGTACTTCAGTTATGAGACGGTAGTCCTACAGGTTCCAAGGAGTTTAAAACCTCCACCGGGTGCATTCGGCAACGCATTTTCTTTTAGATGCCAATACTGCTCTCTCGTATATCCATTTGTGATTTATGTAGTAAGTGTTATCAAATTAATATCCAAGTCATTAATGAATTTGTCATCACCGAGACGCAAAAGTTGTTTAGCAAATTCTCTGCAGATCTGTCTCCCACTAGATGGACCCTCATCTAAAAGGACAACTTTTTAACGTGATTCCACAGTGATGATGCCTTTAGACAGGCATTAAGCTATTGGCGAGTGTTGGCAGAAAACCGACAATATACATATATGTATTATCAACATTCTAAAAATCAACAATCTATTATCAACATATTACATATAAACATCAACAACCATAACCAAATTCTTAGGCTTTGTAATGGCTATAATTAAATATTAAAAATTAATTAATTTTACTAGAGATAGGCAGTTATGCTGCCATCTCGTATTAAATTTAATGACCAATTTCAAGTTAAATTTTAGAAGTACAGTGGAACCTCGGTATACGACCTTAATCCGTTCCTGATGTTTAGACTTATACCGAATAGGACGTATACCAAACCGTTCTCATGTAAAAAAAAATGGCTGGCTTTAAACACCTCGCTTTCCTGGCTAGTTCCTGCTTGATTTTTCATGAGATCAGCATGTATCTTTTTAGCTTTCTCGCAAATAATTGCGTCTGATACGCTGTCTCTAGCACACTGTTTTTCAGTTATCCAAAGCAAAAGCAATTTCTCACCATAATCTAATGTCTTCGATCTCTGTTTAGAAATTGATTAAACCCCTTTCGCAACGTTAGCACATTTATAATGTCTTTATTTTTCACGATTGTCGCTATCGTCATTCTCGGAATACGGTATGCAACAGTTAAAATCTCGAACACGCATGCCACCTTCATATTTCTCAACAATTTCTTTTATCAGTTCCATTGTGGTTCTAGTCATTTTATTATTTTTCTGTTGCTTTTCATTTGCCTTTTTGCAATTCATGATTAATAAAAATAATAAAATTTTTCTTACAAATTAAAACTAGAAGAAATTTAACAAAGTTATAAACCGTGACACCGCGAACGTCTAGTCTGGTCTAGTATACCGATAGTGCTACCTGTTCATAGATAGCGCGTATAATTGAATTACAGTAGAACCTCGATTATCCGCCCTAATTGGGGACTGGGGTTGGTCGGATAATTGAAAAGTCGGATAACCGAAAAGTATGAAAAAATCCATTATTAGTGTAGTATATTATTATATCCCATGTAATTAGTATATTAGTATATCGCTATTAACCTATTTTGCGTTGAATTTTCATCGATGTTAAGCCTAACAAAAATTTTTTAAAATAATAATCGTCGCTATTGTATCGTTAAAAATTAGAAAATTAAGCTTCGTTTAAATACTGGCTCCCTTTCATGGTCGAATGAGTGTTGCCAGCTAAAACACGTAAAAATAATATTAAAGTAGCCAAGACATAGCCAAATATTGTAGCGCCACATCACTAGCGGACATTTGAAATTTGCCGACTAAGACGGTCGGTTAACCGAGGGGTCGGTTGATCGGGGGGCGGATAATCGAGGTTCTACTGTAAGTCGTATACCGAACAAAATTTGTTTCGTCCAAACAGGACGTATTCTAAAGCAGACGTATACCGAGGTACCACTGTATTTAAATTAAAAATTAATTATTTATAATTATTAAATTTAATACGAGATGGAAGCATAAGTGTCTACCTCTAGTCAAATTAATTAATTTCTAATATTTAATTATAGCTTTTACATAGTCCAAGAATTTGGCATATTGTTTGTTTGGTTCACGCTCCTTAAAAATGTATATTGTACAGTTTTCTTTGAATAAACGTTATACATAAAATATTTGAGTATTTTTTCCGGCATAGAACGCATTATATCGTATTTTACATTAATTTATATGGGTAAAATTGTTTCGCTTAAAGAGTGGCATTACGAGCAAGATTCTGGAACGAGTTATGCTCGTTAAACGAGGTTTTACTGTAATTCCGAATGCTGGAAGTTTAAGTAGTATTGCCACCTTTTCAGAATTTCTGACCCGGACGGCAAAGTGAGATTTGTTCAAACAGAAGTCCCTGACGAATGCGCAATGTTACTTTACCATGCGAAGAATAACGTGTACGCCAGCCATACAGCAGTTAGGGAATTAAGTAGGAACAACTGAAATTAAGAGATGAACTACCTCCTGCAAAGAGCTGAGAAAGCGAAAAAAAAAAGTAGGACAACAGGCAGGTATCGTGCGTATTAGGTCTGTATAAGATATCGGTGAATTAACCTTCCATGAGTGTGAAGCGTTTCGCTGTTAAATTAAAGAAATTTCTAAAAATATTTGCCTAGTACTTAGTTTCATCATAATATCATTGTTACGAAATCCCGGACAAAATTAATAGTTAACCCGGACAATGAATTGAAAATCGGACTGTCCGGATGAAAATCAGACGGGTGTTAACATTAAGTTTAATTTTAATTACTTTTTTGATATTGCCGATGTTTCGGTATCCGATATTAGGCAGCTAAGTGATGAAGAACATGGCCCGATAAATCCGCGATAGATCGTTCATAAAAAATTCTTTGTGTTCTCCGCCTATATTCGACCCCGTGTCCCCCCAGAAAGGTTAGGCTGATGCTTTGACCACCTCGGTCATTCGGCTAGTCGTAGCAGGAGGCTTATGATGCTTATTCGAACATCAAAATGGAAGGAAGTGAGCAAAAGACTAACTTCCAGTAATTTATATTTAAGCCTTGTATGACTTCGAATATATCATGTAATAAGCCTTTGAGCGAACTTCACTCAAAGGCTTAGGACGAATTTTTATATTACCAAATATGAATTATTCATATAAAAATACACAAAGCATTAAAGGCCAATTAAATTATTCTTGTCTTCTCTGTTGTCCTCTTTCAACATCACAGGAACATGATCTACACAGCGGAGTCGACCTTTCTTTTTGATGGGGTATTAATATGAAATGTTTAGCACAGATAGACTCTATACTCCAAATAGCTTGTTTTTGATTGCTAGGCGACCGATAAGCCGGCTTTATAGAATAGCCAATACGCGCGCGGGGGAAAGATTGCCTTCGGGGAAGACTTTTATGGGAAACTAAATTTATGTAAATCAGGTAAAAAGTTCCTTGACTATGGATTACATCAATAAATATTTTTAAAATGTATTTTTATATGAATATATTACGACTTGGGTTTTTAGAATTTTTCTTTACAATATATGACTTACTCAATTTCACAGAAAATATAATTTATTTAAATTAAATAATTCTGATCACAAAACATGGTTTAATTTAAGAAATTAACTACTCTAATTAAGAAACGCTATTTAAAGCTGCTATTTTAATTTTATTTAAATATAGGTTATCTGTTATATGAAAAATGCTATATAAAAGCAAGCAATAATAGCATATAGGAAAATTAAACTACTTGTTAATGTTTGCAGTATCAGTTCATTGAGAATGTAAGAATAGACTACACATTAACTCTGAAATGCATATCCTGAGACACAGTGAATTGCTACAACGACAAGTTAGACAAATAGAAATGAATAAGAATGTCCGCTTAACAGAGGTGTTCATTAAAAGAGATTTCACTATCGTCTTTTTAGGTTTAGAATAATGAAATAATCTGTTGAGTTTTAATTTGTTTAAATTTCCATTATTTTATTTTCACGAATGAATTTAAATAAACGAATGTTAATGAAAATAATTTTCAGTAAAACTATAAACGGTCATTAAATAACATCAAACACAAGTAGATATTATATAGAAATCAACATATTAACATATAGAAATCAACATATTAAGTTGATCATATAGACTGGTTTTATTTATTTATTTTTTCGTAAGAATGCTAACTTAATTATAATTAATTTTCAAATTTATACTTTTACGAATATTATCCGTGCTTTCGATGCGACAGAATAATGAACTACTGTATTTGAAAAATATACTTATAGTGCTGGCAACAAAACCGATTTTCGTAAATCTCGGTTTTAGAAAAAACTGAAAAGCGTTTACTTGCCTCTTTTTGCTTTTAGTTAGCATAATGCTTGGATTCAAGATGATTCCACAAAACTGATACACTGAAATTTTCTAGTAACATAACATTATAAATTGGACATGGCACCAATTTACCATCATTGACTTACTTTTTCGGCTGTAATGTATACATAACAAGGAAAAGTATTAAAATCGTGTCAAATTTCACCCTCGGGGTGTATATATATATTTTTTCCTTTGTTTTGCAAATCTCCACGTTTTGAGACCTCCTGAACCCAAAGTTAAGAAAGAGGGAAAAATTCCGTGGATGTGTAGTGTGTTGGCGTCTATTTCGTTTAATATCCCAGGATGGGGCAATGATTAAAAAACGAAATTTAGCACGATAACTTGTATATAAGGGGCATTGATGCCATTAAATTTTGGTAGTTAATGACAAAAGGAGGGGGAGAAATAGAACGGATTCATATCTCGAGAGGGGTCAGACTTTAATTAATGAAGATTTTACTCGTTATTTGCATTTACAATTTTTTTAAATAAAACTCATCTCTAATGTCAAAATTAAGCTTATTGCTATTTTATAATAATTAATAATATAAAAACTTTTCCTAATAAAATGTCGCAACAGATGGCGCTGTACACGATTTCATTTATTCCATTAATAATATAAAAGTTATTTTTAAAATAAAATCTTATAAAAGCAAGGAAAATTAAGCAACTTGTTTATTGATTTTTTTAAAACAACATTCATTTCACAACCACACCAAATTAATATGAAAACTAAGGTGAATTAATTTTAAAGCGATAAAGTTTTCCAACGCTATTTGTTAATTACGTAGATTCCAGAGAGCACACCATTAAAGAAACACTGAACTCTTTTTGGCGGGAGCAATACTTGATACAAGCATACTCGCGAATCTCGGCTTATATTGAATATTTACCGTAATACTTTATTAATATTAATATTAATAAAATTCAATAATAAAGCATTAATTGTATAGAATTAAAATCGGTTTTGAATCCAGCTTGAAATCCGATATATAAAAGAGATTTTGTTGAAAACTGTTAATCGATTTTCGAGAATTTTCCAGTTTATTCCTACGTTAATACTATACTTCTCCTTCACATTCAATTGCGGCTTAATACGGAACTCCACAGAATTGAAGTCAAAGTTTGGACCAGCGTGAAACGAATTTTTTTCCCCGGGAGCTTTCGTGTTTATTGCGTAAAAAATATTAAATTCTGGAAACCGTAGGCGAGTAGCCCACTGACTCCTTCTGTCTGGTCTCGGATTAAAACATTGATTTTTAAAACATTCTCTCATAGCGTTTTAAAAACTATTTTAAGAAAAGTTGGTTTCGTTTCCTATCTCGTTTTTTAAGATACATCCTTTATTTTTTATTGCAATATACTTTTTTTAAACTCTTTCCGCCCTGTGTGCATTAAGAAGGCCTCTTTTAGCAAGCATATTATGGGTTCGGCCAAGCCCACAACGCTTCCGGACATATCCGGACGGTCCACCATTTGAAAAATTCCTGGGGATTTTTTGATTTGCCAGATTCGATTCCGGGTCCCCCATAGCGGTAAGTTGCCACCTTGATCGCTCGGCAATCCGACCCTTAATGCTAGATACTGTATTCTCTTCGGAATAAATAATATAATAAACTAAACGACAGAGATAATTTTTTTAATTTTAAATGGTTTCATAATATATAATACTAAACGTAGACTTTTCTTTCGGTTGTTTTAATTCACCAAATTTAAAGAAATTCGTGAAAATATCATACTTGTAATTTAATAGTTACTTTACTTTTTAATAGTCTTTAGTTAAGTACGTTTACGTAATAGTTACGTTTTAATAGTTTACTTTTTAATAGTCGCTCAAAATTGCCAATACAGAAGAATTTACAATCGCTAAAGTATACAGAAACATAACAGTGAGATTAGTATTAAAATATTCAAAAAATATTATATGCATAATGCAGTGTTCAAACTTCTATTCGAATTTTTGCTACAACGAATGATATGCTTTAGAGATAGCTATATTTAAATCAGATAATTTCGATATTTCGAGTTCCATTGAAAGCACATTTATGAAACTCTTGAAAGTCGCTCCAGTAAAAGTAGAAAGTAAAGGCCGGTTCCTACAATGGTTTGTACTCTTTCTTTACTCCAACCAGAGCATATTCTAACATGCAACTGGACACAAGGTGTGTAATGAGAATTTTGAATTGTGTAGTGAGAATACCATATCGTGCAGTAATTAGTTGTCCGATTCTGAGATTTTAAGTATTTCTTTCATCTCGTTATATTACTGTAAAGTTAAAGTATTTACCTAAATTTTACAGTGCATATATTATTTGGTTCATAAAAAAAATGTTGCAGAAGGAATGTTGGTAGGATCAAATATATACAATGGATATTTTTTATGCAACCGTAACAACTTTGTTAGCATTTAAAACTATAATCAACAATCACAGCGCACTTATCATATAGTAAATTGTATCACATGCAGGCTTACAAGGCCGGATGGCCGAGTGGCCAAGATGGCAGCCCACCTCTCTGGGGAATCCGGGATCGAATCCGGACAGGTCAAGGAATTCTCAGAAAATTTTCGGGGGTGGTCCGTTCGGATATGTCGGGCCCCACCCCTCACCACCCGGCCGCCTTCTGTGGGCCTGTCCGAATCCATAATGGGCCTGCTATAAGAGGCCATCTTAGTGCCCACAGGGCAGTAAGAGTATTAAAAAAAAAGACTGCACACGTTTAACAGTTAAGATTGAACGATAATTATGAAGATATAAGCCTTTGTTTTCCATTTATGCCCTTTATAACAGCGTATTAACACTAGGCTTGGCTAAAACAAAACTCGTATTCGTTCAGTAGGAAACATTTTAGAACGTTGCTTGAGTCCAATTGAAAAAAATATTTCACAAAGTTTCACCGTTTACTCATAATTAATTTTATTAGCAACACAAGAATAAGCAAAGTGGAAAAGTTTGCGTGATAAGTTCTAAAGGCCAAAAAAAGTTAAAGAAAAACTGTATAAATAATAAGTATACTTACTCTGCAAATGCACAAGAAATACTGTACTGTAAGTGGAATCAACGTAGTAGGCCAATTAAAATCCATTTGATCACGACTTAGCTGTTTTTTCTGCACACTTTCCTTTTATTGAAGCTTGATAGTGCAACTAGTATACAAGAAGTCAGATACATGAATCAATACAACTCAACAATGTACAGATCCGTCCTGAAATTTCGTGAGAATCATCAACCAGTCAAAAGAGAGTTTCGTTTTTAAGCGCGTCTTCTCACTTCATGTGTGAATAACAGTACGCGAATGTATAGTGTACTGTACAGTATAAAAATGCAAACAAATCTACGTCACTTTTTTACACCAGTTAGAATAAGTCTTAAGAAGCGACTACTTTCTTGGCATCTGTTTTCGTTTGTTTCAGTAGAATTGTGTCTTTACTCTTCTGCAGTTGTGATGTTTGGTAATTTTTATCACAAGAATTTCAGTAGACTACTTACAGTCAGTTTATTACAGTCTGTTCCCTATCCAGTTTGTTTATTTTCATTTTCCTGTTTTTTATACAGTAATACTTTAATATAAAATATGATGTAGCATTACATTTTCATTGCTGTCAACTGCATATTTAATACAGTAGTTCGTTCACATAGGCTACATTTTCTAGTACGAGAAGGCCTGCTATACAAATCTGTTTATTGCGTTATGGCTTATAGATATATCCTTTAATGATCACATTATGTGTTTGTTAGTAAATGTAATTAAAATTTCTAATGTTATGTATCATGCTAAGAACATGAAGTGATAAGTAAATAGGTTTTTTTTTTTTTTGCACTATTTTAGTGCATATGAGGAAATTGGTTGGGTTATTCGGTGGTTAGAAACAAGCTGAAATTTTTTCCGTTAGAAATAATAAAAAAACACTTTAAATATGAGAAATTCGGATAACGGAAATTGCTTCCAGGAATGCATTTTATTTAGATAACGGCACATAAATAGGTAAGTTATATATAATTAGACCTCGATTTAGCATTATCATTTTTTGATATTTGAAATTGACATAAGTTAAATATGGCGTCAAGTGAATTGTCTCATACAATACAAATTATATATAGCAAAGAGATCTACACGTAAGTTGAGTTTAGAATTTGACAGTGACATGATATTTGGTGATACAGTAGCTTGTTTGCTGTATAAAGATTGTTCAGTAGGCCTACTTTAATAATTTACAGGTATCGAAGGACTATCTATTCAATACTTACGGGAGAGAGATCCATTGTCGAGTATTTGTTGGGGCTATTTGGAAAAACACTTTATTGAAATTCGACTGTATTTAGATTAATCAAATAAGAAATCTAACCATAGATTCTTTTTCTTTCTATTATAGAATCTTTTTCTTTGTGACTATATTGTATTTTAACTTTAGAAATGTCTAAAAGTTTGTTCTATAAATAGATTGGAATTACCGTAAAAATTCTATTAAATCGGATAGAATATATCAGTCAATAGGAATTTTAACACGGGAACCAAAAAACCATAAGTAGTCAAATGAGACTAAATATAGTGAAACTTCTCCAATGCCATACTCCCTGTACGCAGAGATCGCTTTGTATTTAATTTAGTGAGTTTGTTGTATCCTCGCTCGACAATTTCATGATACAATAAAAATTGTGACCGATATATAATAAAAAGTTTTCCAGAAATTTTTTGGTTTTTAGAGATTTTCGACTGTTTTTTTTTTCAAAATACGATCGAAATCTGCGTAACAAGGAATATATTTTAGATGGTATTAAGGTAGCAATGAGAAAAGTTTGATACTATAGGATTTAAAATCCTACAGGAATATATAATATTTTTAATTAGATTTTCCATCATTGTATGATCATCACTAGCGATTAAATGGTCTAGAGATAAATTTTAACCATAGTTTAGAAGAAAACATTTTCAATTTTGAATTTGCGTAAAATTATTATCTTTTACTTCTAAATCCGATGTATAATATCTAAGGTTTATGTTCCCCGTTCTCGAATATTATTGAAATAAGAACGATTAGAAATTGCCAGTTTGTAAAACTCTTTAATTGCCTGCAGTTAAGACGATTTTTCATTCCACTTTCGAGATGTTTTGAAAGAAGTTTTTAACTTCTCGATGTCAAATTTTCGTTTCTTCATTTGATGTTTTCCAAATCCTCTTTGCCTAATTCTTTCGTCAGAAATAAGATTTGGTTTTTTTAATAAGGAGAAATTTTATTGCCGTAGATGTGTCATATTCAGAGATTCGCATAGAAATTTCCTCAAACATTTAATCGGGAATTTTAAGAAAGTGAATGAAAAGACGTCGCCTATAACTAATAATACTAATAAGTTTCTAAATTTACTGTTAAATTCGAGTAAAACATTAATTTTCCAGTGAAAAAGTTTCACTTTAAATGTTATTTGGAAGGATTGCGATTTATCAAGAGTTCCAAACGTAACGGGAAATATAGGCCTAAATAAAGAGAGAGAAAGATTTTTGCGAATTCTGATAATCATAGAAAATTAAATAAGTCAAACTATTTAATCACGTTTTAATGGAATTTGGCATACGACATTTCTCTATATCCGAATGGTGCTGGAAAGAATATTTTCGTCGAAAATAAATTTTTTGAAAACTATAAAAATGGAAAAAGTTATCGATTTCGAGTATTTTGGAGGGGATATAATTAATAACAAAAAAAAAAAAAAAAAGGAAGAAGGTGGAATGGAGAAACGCGACGACGTCCGTAACGACGTCGACGTAAGCTTTAGACCTCTGCGCTCGTATTTTACGGTGTCGGTGGCTACTCGGGTGTCTGTCTGAAATGTGGGGAGGTCGCGACCGACTAATTTTCCGGCTGACGAGAGTCGCGTCCAAGGAGACGACTTATGTCGGCTCATCCGCTTTCAATAACTCCTCTTCTGCCCCAACCCACTTTCGTCCGCGTTTCTCGGCCATATTTCGCGCAAAATTCTTTTCTCGGCTATTCGAATGTCTCCTATATTGTCAGATTCTCTTCTTTTTTCAATTCTGGTATTAATCCCAGGGAGAATAGAAGAAGAAGCAAACTTAAGTCCGCGTTACGTCGAAGGGTGGGGGTGAATTAGTGCGGTTGGTGTCTCGGGGCGTGGAAGGGAATGGGGAAACAGATGTCGAGAGTCTCCCCGGTCGTAACGCTCCGGTGGGGTGGCGGTCGTAGTTCGCGCCGCCGTAAATCTTGGAGGACGCCGAGTTCCAGATCCGGACCGCGGCGATTTATGTCTTTCGACGTCTTCGTCCGTCGGAAACGCTGGGGGAAGACTCGACTATTCTTTAAAAATAAGGTCCGACCCGGAGAGCGGCTCCTCCCTTCGATCGGAATTATCGACGAATGACCCGGGAAAGGAATAAAGGAGGTGACGAGACGGCGTCGATTGATGGACGCGGTGACGAAAGCGTTTTCCGATCGGAGGTTAGAGTTACGAGGAAGGGACGAGCGCGCCGAGTGATTAACTGTTTCGACCTCGGTACCTTCCGACGCGACGCGATGAAAAACTCTACAACCTTTATTAAAGACTTCTTCGAAACTGGAAATAAGGGGCCACGGGTAAAGGTGGGAGTAGAAAATGCGGAGCGAAGGGCTCGTCGTCCGTTTTATTAAAGGCACTTTCGGTTACGCGAAGTTCCTTACATCGAATCTTTCTATACAACAAATAACTCTTAAAAACCGATTAAATCGAAACATCTCAGTCCTCTAAGAGAAACTCTCCTTCTGTGACGTCGACCGATCCGTTCTTCGTCCGTAATTCGGTGGCGCCACTTCGTTGGGAGTTCCAGGTAACGTCCGAGTGATTCTTCTAAAAATACTTTGACGTTTCGTCGGGACGGGAGCGACGGCGGCCACATTGCCATTGTTTGAAGAGCGGAGAAACTAAACAACGTCTGTATCTATGTAATCGCATCGATGGCCGGCACTCCCGGTCGATTTCTCAGAATTGTCGTTCCGACGTGACGGAACTCATGATGTTGGCGGTGTGAGGTGTGATGCTCTCTACAATCAGCGACAGGCAGTCCAAACTGGAGATGGAGTTAGCTTGAGATTCCATTCCTGCCAACAGAAAGAAACGGTTAATACCCCGGTTACGCTCTTCTTCTTTCTCGCGCTCGTCGAAATAATAACTGTCGTATATGGAGGAAGATAAAAAAAAAGTCTGAGGACGGCCGAGGAGATACGGTCTGGATGGTTCCGAAAACAAGGGAGAGACTGTTAAAGGAATGTTATCTTCGGAATGAGGTTATGTCTCGTAGAAATATTACTTTTGAGATAAAAATGACGTAAACTTACTCGAATAAATTACAAAATTTGAAAGTACGCTCCCAAATATATTTAGATACTTCAAAATTATAAAGCTAACGTGGGTTTGTAGACATTACACTTTTAAATTGCTAATGAATCACGTCTTACAAAAGTATTTATCTAAAGTATTAATCTGTCAAGAATCTATTCGTTCTATTTTAATATTTTCCTAAGATTTTATTTATTAAACGAAGAAAAAAGTTAACAAAGAAATCGTCTATCAATTATACTGAAGGAATCATTATTACCGTTTATTATATTTAAATTTAATACAATATCTCCGTTTCAAATAATTAAAATATCCGATCCGAAATATTTAAAAACAAATAATAAAATTGTAAAATATTATATAATTATAAGAAATATTTTAGCAAACATGAAAAATAAATAAATAACTCAAAATAACGGATTTATGTTATTTATCGGAAAGAACGAAGAGCTAAATGTGTAATCCTGTGTCTGGCCACGTATTAGATAATATAGGAATAAGAATATTCGCAGATCTAAGCGTTGTTGATTCTACTTAGAGCCAGACTCGAAGCGAGTAATCTGGGTGGATCGAGTTACCAAAGTGATGCCGACGGTTTGCCCCGGGGTCATAAAATAGCATCGGTATTTTGCCACAGTGGTGATTTACGTACGACCAGACGTAAAAATACTCGAGTAAATTCTCCAATCTGGCAATCTAAACAAGATAAATATACCGTTAAGAGACAGGTTTAGAACCGTAATTCTCATACCGACCTTTTTTAAACTTCCAATAACGCCAATCTCGTTCTTTTCCTCTTACGTCTAAAGTAATCCCTCCTATAAAGACCAGATCTTCCATCCTCCTTAATGTTTTCCTCCCCCGTCTTTAAAAAGGCGAGACGAAACTCTTAAAAAATTGTACTGATTCGATATTTTTGATCAGAATTACAGAATGCATTTAGAAACTCATTCCCTCCTACTAATAAGTCTACTCTTCTATATCGTCGGCATTTGTTTCAGGAATTTAAAAGCTTGAGAAGAGAGAGAGAGAGACATAATAGTGAATTGTTATTCGATAGGATCCCTTTTTCGTCGATCGAGTAATAATTTCCTCTTCCTTAGAACAAAGAATGAGAAGAAGGGGATCGAAAACGTTTGGCCAAAGAACCGTTAACGCGTCGAATGAACCGTAAAAATCTGACAGCTGTTTCTAACACAAAGAAATAGTCGGACAGTAAAATTAGCTACCGATAAAACCCAAAATTTACAACACCAGGTTGGCGCAATAAAACGCATTTTAACGCTAAAGACCGCCCATCTCATTAGATTAAACTATTATGACAACCAATGAAAGAGCGGCGTCTCGGTCGTACCACAAGTCATTCAGATTTATAGGTGTGTAAAAAGGATGTACCAATTATAGCACTCCGAAGCCAAAGTGTAGAAACCTAGTAAATTATATCTTTTGGCTTCGGGCCCGCCGTTTTTTTATCCCCCTGTTTTTATAGACGGAAACCGAATACGGAACTCGTGTAATTTGTTCTAAATGCTCCCGCTTTTAATGAAGACGACGAAGATTTCTAAACCGAAACGAATTGGAAGGATAAAACTGTATTTAAAATCACTCCACACCATTAAATTCGCCAAAATCCGCGGATAAACTTCGAAGAATTTCGTACTCTAAAGTCGTTTTCTACAAAGAATGGCTTCTAGCTCGTTTTCCTCATAATACGCGTCCTTACTTAATTCCTCTCCAAGCAAAATCATCGATTCGTTTATTATTTAATGATAAGACGTCACTTGAGCTAACGACTAAGACACAAAATTATCTTTTTAAGTCATCTTTATATTCCAGAAGGAAAATTTGATTTAATCAATAAAAAGTTTCAATTTTGTTTCAAATACTAGACGAGTTGATAGATTTAAATCCGGTCTTTTTTATTAAGGCGACATGTAAAATTTAATTGTTTAAATGTTAAGGCGTTGAAATAAAAAATAACTTTTTATATGAATTTTTCGGTTTATTTGGTAATTTATGATTTACGAAGTAGGAAATATACGAGCATTATCAAATGAAAAGGAAAACAGATATTTGACAGAAGTAGGAAAAATGATATCTCATTCGACGCTTCCATTGGCCTTGTTTGTTTAACGCGGAATTTGCCAGAATAACTGTAATTTTCATTCGTTTAAATTATAAATTGCTTTTAATATCTCTTAGAAAACTTTTCACGTAAGCTTTCATATTTAAATAAAATTTTAAAAATTGATTACAATCGTTTGGATGCAAATATTTTCTGAATTTTCACTTCGGTAAACATTTAAATATATTGTAATTAAAAACTGGATGAAATTACTGTTTATAATGAAATAATCAATTGAATGACTTAATTTTACAATTATAGCAAAATATTTATTATTAGCAGTATTTTAATTAATAAATAATATTATCAGAAACGAGGAAATTTTCGTAGAAATTTTATTTTCGAAAAGTTTGGTTTAAAATTGTTTTTAGTCGTTTCATTTTTAAATATGTTTTATAACTTTGTTCTTTTTTGATATCTGATAAACAAAAACGCTAAAATTTGAAGAAAATATTTCGAATAGACACAAAAACCATTTTAACAACGATGTCTTTAAAAACTGTAGACTGTTTTAAATATTTTATAGGCCTATATTCAATTCCACAAAGTACCGTACAGCTTTTTTATAATTACGACTATAAAATTTTGTAGACATTATTTTCTCGTGGATAATATTTGCTATTCTCTTTTCGACATTTTGGTTAAACTTTCATTAATATAAATTTCGAACTTTCCAATCTATTCGCATGAAATTTCCTTTAGAACCAGTTTTTGATACCAGGAATAAAGATTACTGTCACATAGTTCTGAAGTACTTCTGCGACTTTAATTTCACAGAAAACGTAAGAAAATTCACATTTACATTAGCTTCTCGGATGAATGTTTTATATAAATTCGAAAGAAAGAAATCTGGTTTGTTTTAACGAAACCTCGTTGGTAAAGCATTTAAACTATTCGAGGTTCCTTCGTTTTAAGTTTTTCATAAAAGATTAAAGAAAAATATATCTAACTATGAAAAAATAATATTTTCCTTTTTTTTCAAGCAAGTTAAAGTATAAAACGTTTGCGAAATATTTTAATTACTGTTTTAACTGATTCTTCGGAAGGTCTGAGCTATTATTTGAGAAATCTCGGTAATGGCGTAGACTTAAACTGTGTGAATTTTATATTACTTTGAGAAAATAAATCGTCTTTCACTTGTGTTTCTCAGACTAGTTAAAGCACACAGATTAAAAAGTATTAAAACAACCAAAAAAAAATTAAATTAAATTCGTCCTTCCCTAGTCCTACAAACTACCTTAAAATTTCCAATTTTATATATCAATCCATTATATTTTTTCTTTTGTCTACAGTCGAAGAAGCATCTCCGAATTCATTATATAGGACCGACAAAAATCATTTATAACCAAATGAATGCATTTTCTACGTACGAATATTGAAATAACATAAAGCAATCTAGGCTATATTATATATTTTAAGGAATTAGCCTTATTAAATATTAAAATTCTTTAGAAAGAGAAAAGTAAAGAAAAAAATTCCTCGAAGAATAAATTTGAAAATAGCCAGGATTTTGCGAATTTAGTAAGTCGTTGATCTCGAAATATACAGAACTCGTCCTTAGGAGATAGCCTAGTCTCGTCTTTTACTCATTCGTAAATTAATGAAAATAATATCCCGAGATAGCTAATATCAACACATTTTGCTAACTTGTTTCGATTTTAATTCGGATAAAGAAATCAAAATGGATAGAAGTAGAAATTTTTTTCTGTCTGTTTTTTTTATTCTATTTTTAATTTCTCGAACTAAAATAGTGCAAATAGTTTTTCTAGAGTAACTTATATTGTCTGTTCGAACAAAATACGAACTATTTTCAAATCCTGTCCCAGACTACACCTCCAATTGTTTCAAGATTCGATAGACGAATAAAGAATAAATGGAGAAACTGTTATTCGGTTTCTACAAAATCCTCACTCGTTACGGACGACAAAAATAACTTCTCTTAAACAACAGTTTCGTATCACGGGCTCGCACTTTATGACATTACTTCAAATATAGAAACTTCTTATATTAAATTCGAACCAATTGACTTCCTACACCTAAAAGAGCCGGATACAGATCTATAAGATCGATCAATTTATTTTACTTCCGAGGAGTTGTTGGAAGTGAAATCTTCGAATTTGTCTTTTCGATAGAAATAATATAGCCTAAACATCTAAGCATGCCTTTAAATTGTTATTTAAATACTATATATATATATATATTTCTGCAGTTTATCGACAGTTTAAAACTCATTCTTTTAGTATTCGGTATAAATAGTTAACTTTCGACTAGTGTGTGTACAAAACAAAGTGAAACTACAAGTGACATCTCTCGAATGTTTACGTTATTTCTTATTAAAAAAATTTGATCTCCCATTAATAATAAAAAAAGATAAACAAACACGAATAAACATTCTTCTCAACGATTGACTGGACGGATGAGATTATCTCTAACGTGAAAAATACGTTACGATTGATCGAAGAAATCATTCCATAAGAGAATATTATTAGAGTAATTCTATTCAATATAAAGAGAAATATTTTCGCGTCTGATTTAATTTTCCTGATTTTCTTTTATTCGGATGGATTGTCGTGTAACACGTTTTACTGTTCAGCTTATTCTATAATTTATGATTATCAGCTTTTTAAAATAATTGCATAACTTATATGCTCTGAGTTTAAATTTTCTTCTATCATGCAAAACGTAATCTAAAATTGCTTAAACGAACGAAACGAAATATCTTGTAGCCTAATATTTTAATCTAGGATTACTAACTTATTAACGTAATATTTGGGTTTAAATATCGCTTATAAAATTAAGCTACCAAATGAACTTTTTGTCACATTTAGATTTAGATTTATTAATTTACTAAATTGATGAAACTACTAAGTGATATCTGTTTAATCAGTTCCTTATTGTTATCAACATCAAGTTTGCTTCGTTCCAAAGTATTATTCAGACTCATGTAATATGTTGTCTATAGGATATTAGGACGATCACGATTCTTATCGTTACTGTTTTACGAAAATTTGAAAAACTCAGATAAGTTTATGTAAAGCTTGCGCCTTACATCTCGATTTTAATTGATTTTAATTCATATCGATTTTTCTATGTATGATTCATAGAGTGTTAATAAAGTTAACTTCATCTATTAACTTTGTGAAGAGATTTGAGTTTATTCAATGATTACATTTTTGGCTTTTTCTTCGCGCAAACTTTCTAATATTGTTTTAAAATTAAACATTTCTTTACTTATGTAGAGTGAAATATTAGTTCGAAACGTCGTATTTTATTATTATAAAGAGTTTATTAATTTTTAAAATTATTTGTCCCTGGTGGCTTTTTGCATCGACCCTACGAGAAAAATTGAATTGTTCGACCCATTGAGAAGGACCTTGGGTAATGAGCCAAAAAATGTTCGTAAACAGACTATAGGCCTACATCCTATAGTGAATTAAAGATCTTCTGCAATGCGTTTCACTAAGAAAACTTGTTCTAGTATTTTCGTAAATAATAAGATTCATTTAGATCTAGTAGCATAGTAAGTTTCACGGAATACAAGTACTGACTGCTTTCATTGACAAAGTATACAAAACAAAGCCACTTTACAATACAAAAGAAAGAACTTGGAAAAGAGAGCAATCATAGTATTCTTTGATATCATTTTCACGAATATTAGACTCCCTTTGCGAATCCACAATACGAATTCACACATCGAGAAGTGAAACTAACACTAGTCGGCAAAGAAAATAAATAAACATATTCGAAATTCAAAATGATGTAACTGACAAATAAAGGGCCTAAGGAAGGAAACTGATCTATAAATAGAAAGCTGTGAGGCCTTCCTGTCAATAAAGGATACACTAAATCTCGAAGAACCCCTAACAACCGGTTTTAACGAGACAGACTATCTACAGCAGTGTTTCCCGACCTTTTTTGTGCTATGCCCCACCTAAGCCTTTCTAAAATTCTTATGCCCCCTAACATATACAGCGGCTATACAGTTAACTTAAACTTTGGACAAGTAAATTTTCGAATTGCCCTCTGTGGGGTGTGGGCCCCACGTTGGGAAACACTGCTCTACAGTATATAGATAAAACAGTATTTACTTCCAAAAATTTGTTAACTTAAACAGTAAGTTGTGTAAAATTTGTAAATTTTTATCTGACTAATATGTTTAATATGGAGTTTTCTTGCCATTTTTAATAATTACGTGCCGGATAAGCAAGATAATCAGAGCGTTAAATAAAAATACGTCCGATTATTCGAAGGAATTTTAACTATATTTTATTTTCTTAATGTATTAAATGAAATTAAATTAAAGAACTTTTTTCCTTTAATTTAATTTCATTTAATACATTAAGAAAATAAAATATAGTTCTCTGCTCGATTTATTTAGAGGAAAGGTGGTGGTTATGGAATTCCATTTTGTATTATAGAAATAAGTTTAACGATATATACGTGAAATAAGTACTTCTTATAAGGCTTATAGGAATTTTAATGGTATTTATTATATAATAAGCAAAAATTCTACAAATGTACAGAAAAAAAGTAAACAAACATAAAAGGTTGGGTTATGGAATAGGGAGGAGAATATGGAATACAAGTACAGTAACTATTATTACAAAGGGGACTCTTATTTATATAGATCACAAACGTAGCTAACGTTCAGCACATTTTTCATGAGCCCATATAACACAGCGCACACATTGAACCCATGTTCGATTCTAAGATCTTTACAGAACTTAGTATTACAACACACTTCATATCATCATTAGCTAGTGAGGACAAAGACGCGGATCCTTAGCCCTCAACTAGCTAATGGAGTATATATTTTGCGGACAAAGGTGTAGACGGGGCCATCTACTCATTTTAGATGTGTTCTTCGCACTATCATATCCTTTAATAGACATTTTAATTGGGAGGGGATATAGAGTATATACGAGGTGAAGTGGTTCATAAACTCCTCCTCCCGTGACCATTTCGTATTTACTTGAGCAACACAAACACATTTTGACACTAACACAAGATTTTATTATTATTTGAAACACCGATGAAAGCCTTTAAATTAGAAAACAACTGAAAATTTATTATCATTAACAAAGGACATATGTGATAAAGTTGCAGTCACGAGGAAAATTTTTTGTCTTTTATACCAATTCACGGTCAAAAAGAGATTGAAGAATAAAATAGGAATGATTTCCTAGGATTCCGTAACCCCTATCTATTCCATAACCACTTCCATTTCTATAGGCCTATAAAAAGGAAGATTTTAAAACTATTTTCACGAAATATTAGTAAGTCCGTTTCCGATCTCTTATTTGTTTTAATTCGTTCTATTCGGACTATCCACTAATAAATACAATAACTGAGGAAGAAAATAAAGCAATACAAAGCTGAATCAAAAACCTATCCGAAATATTTGAGAAAAAGTGAGAGGAATACAGAAAGTTTAAATTGATAAGCTTAAAAATGATGTATTTGTTTACTTAAATAAAGTAAAATTACTTTTATTCTTTTATTTTAGTTTGCAAATTGTAAAATTTCAAACAGCGATAGGAACAATTTCGCACAGTTTCGTAACATTATCAAAATCGAAAGAATAACGCATTTATATATAGATTTAAAAAAGTAAACATTATAAATTAATATTTATAAATTTAGAACGAATAAACAGCGATTGTAAGAAACACGCTTTAAAATATTTTATTAAACAGTCAAGTTTTAGACTTATTTCGTTACCATTAAACTACTGTATTTATATTTTTAACTGACTACTAAACAGCACTTTAACACTTAAAAAAGTGTATGTGCTGTAAAGTACTTTTGAAAGCTTGTTAACTTTATTATTATTATTTTTATTTTAGAATAAATAGGATAGGAAATGAGTCGCGAGGACCGCGGCAGATATTCCTATCTTTTCGATTTTTATTTATAAATATAAGGTCTCGGATGAATACTTTTGAAAATATTATCTATAGTAATACTATGTAATTTTTCCTTTACAGATGATTAAATACTCAAAAAATGACTTATTCCCGGTCAGATACTTTCAGAAGCAACCTCTAGGGATTTAAATACATTTTTAAATTGTGAAATGAATGACGAATCCTTAGTTACGAGGGAAGAAAATAATATTATTTTATAATTTTTGTAGGTATAAGCAATTATTAGTTCCAACATATACAGTCTTAAGTACGGAATCCGCGCGATATTTAATAGATTCCATTTATAGAAACGAATTCTCAATAGTAAAAGAAATAATAATAATAATAATTTTGCATATAATTTAGATTTAAAATCTACGTAACTGTAATTGTTCCTTTCGAAAATATTTTTAACATATCGAGTTCGGGCTGTAAGATGTTCCATTTAATTATGGTAAACGTATAAAAAGAAATGATAAAATCTGGAGAATTGGCAAGAACGTTCTCACGTTCAAAATTTGTTTTTTTTTTTCTTCAAATATTAATGGAATGATTGGAAAAATATAGATGAACTTTTAAATTTTATTTCATTCTCGTTGTCTAAGCGTTATTCCTAGATATACAATTGTCTCAATTTTATTAATTATTTGTTTCAAAATTGCAAGTTTTTAAATAGAAAGTAAATATTATCCTCGTTTTTTCACTTAAATAAATAGAGAAAAAATATGTTTAGCTTAATGTTCAGAAAGATCCGGTGTAAACGTTAAGTACTAAATATAACTTCAAAATATTTAATTAAAGAATAAGAAGTATTTTTCATTCCATAAAAACAATAAATGCTCGATGGCGTCGTCCAAATTACGAAAATTTCGATACATTTTTACATAGGCCTGCACGAAGTCTTAACGCATGGAACTAGCCAGATAATATCATGAACTTATCGCTGTTATAATACAAAATTTAGTTTTTAAGCAACGAAAAGAATCTTTCTTAGCAATCTATGCGATCGTTAAGTAATATATACCAAGAATAGAATATCATCTATCTTGTTTTGATAGGGTAACTGATATTCTAAACTGACACTTCTAACAGTTTATCGCTCGACAAAGGCCTATGAAAGAAATATTTAATCTTCTCAAAAATATAAACTTAATTTAAAACAAGTAAAGGTTTATGGCCCTTGTTTTTGTTTAAAGCCCAACTCGTTAATTGTATTCCGTAGAAAGTTTTGTAGAAGGTTTCGGACGAATGAATAGACCTACTTCCATTATAAAAATATATTCGTATATACAAACGATATTATTTATCAGATTTTCTACATTTGAAGCTAAGAAATAGGCTAAAAAAACAAAAAAAAAGAAAAGAAAAAGAGAAAAAATGTTCTTATGCTAAATTCTTTCACATCTCCTTTCGCATCAGATACTTGCTTCGTTAACCGCTCTTTAATAAATTTAAAAAGTCCTTTGTAAAACGGCGTCCTTCAATCCTTAGGCCTACAATTAAAACGTTTCTGTTAAATCTGTAAGAAGCCCAGTGGTACGAAGCGGTTCTGTGAAATACTTCTATGGAAACTTCATTATTATTTAAACTGCACGGAAATTTAATTTCCTATCGTTTCGGTGTTTATTTTTCTAGAACTTTAGCGAATTAATTGGAGAATTCGCGCCTCTTAATAATTAGGGAGCACGTTCATTTCAGCTAATCACAAATTGTTAGCTAGTAGCCAATAAAGTAAGAAGGAAAAGAAAGTCGTCGCCTCTTCGATCTTAAGTTACTTTCGACTATTTATAATAAACAAATCTATGTCAAACCTATTAATAGAAGAGAAGAAGAGTTTTCGAACCGCGACCGACCGACGGTCCTTCGAAGGCAACGCCACCTTCTATTCTACTTTTACATTCATTTTGGACGTTGCACAAAAGACGATAATGAAATCGATGCCTTTTTATGTGGTAGTGGATGGCAGTCGATCCCCGAGCCTAATGCTTCCTATATTGGTAGAGAGCGCGTGGGAACGATCACCTATCGATATTTCAGGTAATCCAAGAGAGCGGAACCGAAGCGAGACGAAAGAAAGAGCGTCTGTGCCCGTTGGAAAGTCTCCACATTTTTCCAGAAGATAAACAAACTTCGTTTGTGCGACTTTTACTCGGTTAACGAGTGAAAGAGGGTTTCGCCGTAGGGGAGTCGACGGAGACACACAGACCCGAGGGGGGTAAACCCACGGAAGGCGGGAGACTATCCCCAACCCGACCGCGTTTTTACGAAAGCGGAGACCAACCGTGGCATATTTCTCTTCATAGTTCGGATGGTCGGAACCTTTGACGCGCACGGAAGCGTGCAATCGCGTCTACCGAGTCCCACGTGCAAATTGGTCTTCTCGTCTTCTAGTCCGTCGGTCTAGACGAGAAAGAGTTAAAATCTCTACTGGGACATACCGGGACCAAGCGAGAGACCGTAAATTTTTAACAAAAATAGCTTAAGATTGAATAAATAAATTTAATAATCGTTCGAATTCTTCTTCGCAAAAACAGTCGTATATTTAATCTCCCGAATTTTTTTTAGACGCGGCTTAAAAGCTTCAAAATCGCGGGAATCTTCCGATGGTCCTCGAAAATTCATTCATTAATTTTCAATGGAACTTTTGCTTATTCTAAGAGGAGAAGAGTTTTCTCTAAAATAAGAGCTTACTTTAAATATAAAGTAGGAAAGAGGAAAGAAGAAAAACGCGGTTATATTTAGGAAAGAAGTGGAGATGAGAGAGATAGTGGCAGGCAGAGAAAGGAGATAAGATGCAACGAGATCGCTCACAATAAGAGACGTCTCCTCAGATGTATATCCAGATAATGTTGTTGAACGAACAGACGGACGTTGTCGGTCGGCAAAAACCAAGCCAAAGAACCTCTCGAAAAATTCGCTCGCGTATCGCTCGCGACCGCTTTTATTCTTCCTGCCTGGAGGGGAAACTTACCGTTGATCGGTGCGTAATTGTTATGAGAATCGTAGTGATGAAGGCGATCCGCTAAATACGGCGGACTGTTGGCGGCCTGAAAAAACAAAACGGCAGTTATTAGTGTTTTATTCTTATTTAGGAAAAAAAATACCTCTCGTCATCGTTCGTTAGACGAGAGATATTGGAGAGAACGTCTCTTTAATTTTGTCGTGATCGAAATCGCATAAAGGGACGTCGGAATCAAAATTAGTAAAGTTGAGAACGGCCGGTTAATAATAACGGAAAGAGAGAGAATAGAGACGTTATCCAGAAGACGGGGTCGGTTCGTCTCCTCGACCTATTAAGTGGTTTATGACGGGTCGTTTTGATAACCTAAGCACGCGATGAAAAACGTTTCCGTAGCTTCCGACCGACGTCGACCGCCGGGCACGTGACGCGTGTCTCGAACGACGATTGGTCGGCGATATAAGTAAAATACCAATAGTGACTGTTTATAGGCGTTACTCCCGGCGCAATTTTCACTTTTTAATTCGCGGCATTTGCTGAGACGCGTCTGCCTCTTCGGAGTTAACTTGTACGACCGTTGGACGGAAAACGTCCAGCTTCCGTAATAATAAAGCCAGCGTTTAATTGTAAAAGATCGCCACGCATTTTTTTGTTTTTTAATTTAATTCCAATAGCGTAAGTTAGTGTGACCGGAGGGAGAAGGATTCCGAAATCGTTTGAGTAGATTCGAGAGCGACACTTAAAGCCTGCGACGAGGAACAAAGCACGAGAAACATTCGTAAAGAAAAAACAGTATATTTTTCTGTCGTCGAACGAAGAGAAAAGAAAGAGGGGGGACGCGTCAGTCGGGGAATCTCGATGCCCGTTTGGCAGCTCGAACAAAAGCACGGGTGATTAATGACAATAAAAATAATGCAACAATTCGGCTTAGTTTTCGTTAGATCTAGATTCTCGCGCGTCAAAAACAAATAAAGGAGAGTCTTAAGAAAACTTCCTCTCAACTTTTCGTCCACCTCGACGTTCTTTGGGCTTCTTCGGGGATTTGGGAAGGAGGCGGAGGACCGAGATCGTTTTTCGGAGGCGTTAGAGAGTGCCACTAGATCTTCGGAACCGCGGTTTAGGGACGGCTCGGTTCAAAGAGACGAACGGCGAACTCGTCCATTAAGTTTTCCTCGAGGTTCCTCCCTACGGACCAATTTTCTGTCTTTAAAAGCGGAGTACGGGGCAATTACTCGCGGGAGTCTCCATACATCAGATTGACGAGAAACATATTGCCGTAGCCGAGACCGCCTTCCTCCCCTCATCCGCCACTTCCGCTCGAATTAGCTACTGTCTCTCTCTTTCGCTCTGCGCTTTCTCACGTTCTACGAAAAGTCGTTCGACGACGAGAAATTCCGACCTCGTTATAGAGAAGTCAGACGGACCGCGCGACCGGGCAATAAAGGCGGGTCGGGCCACCGGGGGGGCACCCGTCACGCGTCCGACCGACGGCTAAGTGCGTGTTGAAAGTGGTCGATAAGGGTTCGAGGATGACGTCTCGCAGACGCACTCCGTCGCCTCCTATTGGCCCTCCGCCCGCGACTTCTTCCGCGGGCAGAGCGACCCGCGACCTCTCTCTGCCCGATAATGCCCTTTGAGTAACGACGTCGACTGACGGACGTGACGCGTTCGAGTCCGCTTTCTGACGGCAGTGTTTTTTCTCCCTGTCTTGTTTATGGATAAAATAAAGAGACGACGCCTGACAATCTCCCGATTCGAATTTGTTTTTCTCTTCGAACTCGAACCTTGCCATTGTTCTTTTCGCTCTCTACAATATCGTGTTAAGGAATTTGTTCTTCGTCTCTAACGACAACCGAATGTCGGAACCACAAAGTGAGTTATCAATAAGCGAAAGAATCGTAAAATCACCGGTCAGTCAGATGAGGAGTCAGGATCCTTTACTCTCATTCGAGATTAATTATTCTTTACTATTTATTATTTTATTTGAAACATTTATTTCACCTGGTTGCATTCATACGGTGCAACCAGGTAAAATAAATGTTTCAAATAAAAAGAGTTATATTACACTCTTTTCTATTCGTTCTAGTTCAAATAATGAAAAATTGAGGTGGAGAAAGACAGAAACAATGTTTGATGTTGACTGGGATCCGATTCTTCTTCCTCCGATAATGTTCAAACATCATCGGAGAATGCCGAACGATTAGACTATTTCAAAATCGTATAATGTTCGACATTATAGTCCGACATTCACATATTGCTTTTCTTCTTCTAACGGAACATATTGGACCGTTTGGCAAGTTAATTTTCCGAAAAAATGTCTGTCTTCTAGTTATTTTTCAGTATCGCAAAATTCAATGAATTTCCTTTTAACAAATATCACATCAAATCTTTCATTCGAAATAAAAATAACTTAGAATCGAAAATAATGTGATTTCTCCAAATTTTTTAAATTACATTGTGACGAATTAAATTAAATTTCGTCTTTAGCTTGAATAGTAAATATTTTTTACAATTATTCTCCTATTGAATAAATTGTTCTAACTAATAATTTTTGGCTTTTTTTTTTATCTTTTACTTCATTTATAGTTATATCTCATGTGATAGTGGATGGCAATCGATCCCCGAGCCTAATGCTTCCTATATTGGTAGAGAGCGCGTGGGAACGATCACCTATCGATATTTCAGGTAATCCAAGAGAGCGGAACCGAAGCGAGACGAAAGAAAGAGCGTCTGTGCCCGTTGGAAAGTCTCCACATTTTTCCAGAAGATAAACAAACTTCGTTTGTGCGACTTTTACTCGGTTAACGAGTGAAAGAGGGTTTCGCCGTAGGGGAGTCGACGGAGACACACAGACCCGAGGGGGGTAAACCCACGGAAGGCGGGAGACTATCCCCAACCCGACCGCGTTTTTACGAAAGCGGAGACCAACCGTGGCATATTTCTCTTCATAGTTCGGATGGTCGGAACCTTTGACGCGCACGGAAGCGTGCAATCGCGTCTACCGAGTCCCACGTGCAAATTGGTCTTCTCGTCTTCTAGTCCGTCGGTCTAGACGAGAAAGAGTTAAAATCTCTACTGGGACATACCGGGACCAAGCGAGAGACCGTAAATTTTTAACAAAAATAGCTTAAGATTGAATAAATAAATTTAATAATCGTTCGAATTCTTCTTCGCAAAAACAGTCGTATATTTAATCTCCCGAATTTTTTTTAGACGCGGCTTAAAAGCTTCAAAATCGCGGGAATCTTCCGATGGTCCTCGAAAATTCATTCATTAATTTTCAATGGAACTTTTGCTTATTCTAAGAGGAGAAGAGTTTTCTCTAAAATAAGAGCTTACTTTAAATATAAAGTAGGAAAGAGGAAAGAAGAAAAACGCGGTTATATTTAGGAAAGAAGTGGAGATGAGAGAGATAGTGGCAGGCAGAGAAAGGAGATAAGATGCAACGAGATCGCTCACAATAAGAGACGTCTCCTCAGATGTATATCCAGATAATGTTGTTGAACGAACAGACGGACGTTGTCGGTCGGCAAAAACCAAGCCAAAGAACCTCTCGAAAAATTCGCTCGCGTATCGCTCGCGACCGCTTTTATTCTTCCTGCCTGGAGGGGAAACTTACCGTTGATCGGTGCGTAATTGTTATGAGAATCGTAGTGATGAAGGCGATCCGCTAAATACGGCGGACTGTTGGCGGCCTGAAAAAACAAAACGGCAGTTATTAGTGTTTTATTCTTATTTAGGAAAAAAAATACCTCTCGTCATCGTTCGTTAGACGAGAGATATTGGAGAGAACGTCTCTTTAATTTTGTCGTGATCGAAATCGCATAAAGGGACGTCGGAATCAAAATTAGTAAAGTTGAGAACGGCCGGTTAATAATAACGGAAAGAGAGAGAATAGAGACGTTATCCAGAAGACGGGGTCGGTTCGTCTCCTCGACCTATTAAGTGGTTTATGACGGGTCGTTTTGATAACCTAAGCACGCGATGAAAAACGTTTCCGTAGCTTCCGACCGACGTCGACCGCCGGGCACGTGACGCGTGTCTCGAACGACGATTGGTCGGCGATATAAGTAAAATACCAATAGTGACTGTTTATAGGCGTTACTCCCGGCGCAATTTTCACTTTTTAATTCGCGGCATTTGCTGAGACGCGTCTGCCTCTTCGGAGTTAACTTGTACGACCGTTGGACGGAAAACGTCCAGCTTCCGTAATAATAAAGCCAGCGTTTAATTGTAAAAGATCGCCACGCATTTTTTTGTTTTTTAATTTAATTCCAATAGCGTAAGTTAGTGTGACCGGAGGGAGAAGGATTCCGAAATCGTTTGAGTAGATTCGAGAGCGACACTTAAAGCCTGCGACGAGGAACAAAGCACGAGAAACATTCGTAAAGAAAAAACAGTATATTTTTCTGTCGTCGAACGAAGAGAAAAGAAAGAGGGGGGACGCGTCAGTCGGGGAATCTCGATGCCCGTTTGGCAGCTCGAACAAAAGCACGGGTGATTAATGACAATAAAAATAATGCAACAATTCGGCTTAGTTTTCGTTAGATCTAGATTCTCGCGCGTCAAAAACAAATAAAGGAGAGTCTTAAGAAAACTTCCTCTCAACTTTTCGTCCACCTCGACGTTCTTTGGGCTTCTTCGGGGATTTGGGAAGGAGGCGGAGGACCGAGATCGTTTTTCGGAGGCGTTAGAGAGTGCCACTAGATCTTCGGAACCGCGGTTTAGGGACGGCTCGGTTCAAAGAGACGAACGGCGAACTCGTCCATTAAGTTTTCCTCGAGGTTCCTCCCTACGGACCAATTTTCTGTCTTTAAAAGCGGAGTACGGGGCAATTACTCGCGGGAGTCTCCATACATCAGATTGACGAGAAACATATTGCCGTAGCCGAGACCGCCTTCCTCCCCTCATCCGCCACTTCCGCTCGAATTAGCTACTGTCTCTCTCTTTCGCTCTGCGCTTTCTCACGTTCTACGAAAAGTCGTTCGACGACGAGAAATTCCGACCTCGTTATAGAGAAGTCAGACGGACCGCGCGACCGGGCAATAAAGGCGGGTCGGGCCACCGGGGGGGGCACCCGTCACGCGTCCGACCGACGGCTAAGTGCGTGTTGAAAGTGGTCGATAAGGGTTCGAGGATGACGTCTCGCAGACGCACTCCGTCGCCTCCTATTGGCCCTCCGCCCGCGACTTCTTCCGCGGGCAGAGCGACCCGCGACCTCTCTCTGCCCGATAATGCCCTTTGAGTAACGACGTCGACTGACGGACGTGACGCGTTCGAGTCCGCTTTCTGACGGCAGTGTTTTTTCTCCCTGTCTTGTTTATGGATAAAATAAAGAGACGACGCCTGACAATCTCCCGATTCGAATTTGTTTTTCTCTTCGAACTCGAACCTTGCCATTGTTCTTTTCGCTCTCTACAATATCGTGTTAAGGAATTTGTTCTTCGTCTCTAACGACAACCGAATGTCGGAACCACAAAGTGAGTTATCAATAAGCGAAAGAATCGTAAAATCACCGGTCAGTCAGATGAGGAGTCAGGATCCTTTACTCTCATTCGAGATTAATTATTCTTTACTATTTATTATTTTATTTGAAACATTTATTTCACCTGGTTGCATTCATACGGTGCAACCAGGTAAAATAAATGTTTCAAATAAAAAGAGTTATATTACACTCTTTTCTATTCGTTCTAGTTCAAATAATGAAAAATTGAGGTGGAGAAAGACAGAAACAATGTTTGATGTTGACTGGGATCCGATTCTTCTTCCTCCGATAATGTTCAAACATCATCGGAGAATGCCGAACGATTAGACTATTTCAAAATCGTATAATGTTCGACATTATAGTCCGACATTCACATATTGCTTTTCTTCTTCTAACGGAACATATTGGACCGTTTGGCAAGTTAATTTTCCGAAAAAATGTCTGTCTTCTAGTTATTTTTCAGTATCGCAAAATTCAATGAATTTCCTTTTAACAAATATCACATCAAATCTTTCATTCGAAATAAAAATAACTTAGAATCGAAAATAATGTGATTTCTCCAAATTTTTTAAATTACATTGTGACGAATTAAATTAAATTTCGTCTTTAGCTTGAATAGTAAATATTTTTTACAATTATTCTCCTATTGAATAAATTGTTCTAACTAATAATTTTTGGCTTTTTTTTTTATCTTTTACTTCATTTATAGTTATATCTCTACAAGCTAAATAAAACTAATATTTTCTCAAATATAAAATATATAGTCTACATATAGTCTATATAATTTCGAAAAATAGATACAGTAGAACCTCGAAAACTCGGCTCTCGATAACCCGGCACTCCGGATAACTCGGCCACATCCTGGCAGGGCAAAAAAATCCTTAGTTAATTAATTTTCATTATAGACAGCTTTATAAAAGTATAAAAGCTCTCATAAAGTATTTTTCTGGGGCCTGTCTTATCAGGTAAATCACTGTACACAGTGTATTCATTAATTTTCATTTTCGTGTAGTAAAAGCTCTATGCCTTCATAAAGGACGTACTTTTCCTCTGTTTAAGGGTATTTGGGCAGTTTATTCTCTGTTATATTCTCAAGTAAACAATACATACAAGTACAGTACAGTATTTTCTGAGGAAACACTCGTACTTATTTTTTTAACCCCATTCCCGATAACCCGGCATTTTCACAAACTCGGCCACCCTTCGGTCCACATTAGGCCGAGTTTTCGAGGTTCTACTGTAATAAATAAACAAATAGATTTTCACGAAATGTATAGGCTATAGTTGCTCATTTATAAGTTTGCATAATCGGACATGTGTCGTTGGAAGCATCTGTTCGAGTTTAGGTCACTCTTCTAGTTACAAATTAGCCGAAAGGATTATTCATATGGCCTACTCCAATACGGTTTCAAGGAATACAAAAATTAAATTTCGATGATCACCAAAGCGTAAAGTTATGCGAAAAGCTATTTTTCGTCTTTTTGCTACCGACTTTGTTTGCTAAAAAGTGTAAAATAAAAACAAACATTGCTAAACTTATAAAATTCGATACTGCATATAAAAATTCCGCCGGCGTGACGTTCACTCGGATTTTCTTTGGGTTTTCGCGAGGATAACCTGAGTTAAAATGAAGAATTACGTATTAAAATATATTTTATGTTTAGGCCAACACAAAGTTGAATCTAGGTCTTTTATTATAAACAGATTCGAAGTCTTATAATTTATACGAGTTGATAAATTTAACGCGTCAAAAATTTTTAGTAACGCTCTTAATTCAACTTTCTTTTATTTAGTCGTTGACCTTCTCGATTTCAATAATTTATGGTCAAAGCTCTGACAGTATAAAATTTATTAAGTCTTAAAATATTCACTATAAACTTCTGAGATCGTCTTGGTGAAATTAAAAAAATAATCGTTCAAAATCTCATATGTATATTTATCGACTAAATATTAGTTTTTGAATATAATAAATAAAACGAGACTCATTTGTGAACATAATTTAGTAGCCTACATCATAAAAAAGGCAAATTATTGTTAGATTGTATTAATAACACAAATTTAAATAAAATGGAAAGGTTAATAGAGTAGAAACTTTGCATTTATTAATAAACTTTGTAAAAATATATAATTAAAAGATAAAAATTCTTTAATTTTGTAATAAATTAATAGTTAGAAAACTCAAAATGAGAGGACATAAAAATCTAAGTGATTAAACTGAATCCAAAGATAAATTGTTTTGCTTATTAAAATAGTTAATTAAAAATGTGGATCTTGATGTACAAATTGAAAAAAAGCAATAAAATTTGGATAGAATACTCAAATTATCAGGGAAAAGTCGCTTAGATTAAACGAACATAAGGAGAATTTGGTAATTTTCAAAAAAATATGCAATTATTCTTGTGAGTTTTGGCAATGCGTGATTTTCACTGATTTTTATACGGATGGAGTATTAAAGAGAAATAATCTTTAGGCCAATAGAGAGAGATCGGTTATAATTTCGAGTTTTATGTCTACGATAGAATAGAAAATTTAGTAGTTATTCTTAGAAATATGGACATAATTGTTTACTTTAATATTTTGTAAGATTTGAATCTATAACATATACTAAAAGTCAAGGATTCAACTTCATTAAGGATTTATCTTACATGGAATTCATATATGCGGATGGCAAATAATTAGGTTAACCCACTTCTAATGCTACTGAATTTGATTCTTAAGTCAGAAAACCGCGCTTCCCCAGCTTCTAACATTCCGAACACGGAGAACTATCGAGTTCCGCTCATTGTGGTGAGCACTGGTTTACTTGTATTTTTCTCAAATAGATACTTGATGAGTATAATTAAATTCTGCTCTTTATATCCATAAACATCGAACTTAAGTGTTAGTTCTAATACAAAAAATATATAAACTGTATTTTATTAATTATACGTGGTTTCATAAGTGTCTAGGCAACATCTAAGACTATTTGGAATGGGACACAAATTTGCGCGGGACTTACTGACACGCAACATCTGCGTAAAACAAGATCATACTGTATTTTATAAAAAAATTTCAAGAATAACTGAAAAAGATAAGTATGTTATAATATTCCAAAAGTTATAAAAATATCTTCTCAGTCGTCCCACGTCAATCCTGTAGAAAAATACATTTACGGCAAGAGTTAGAAATATTAAAAATATGAAATTGAAAGCTTAGAAATGCGAAAATGAAGCCAAGAGAATAATGGGGAAGACTGATAAAATTAAGATAAATATAATAAATTAATAGAATTACATATCACGGCTAATAAGACAAATAATTGATATAAAAGGTGGTCATACAATATTAATGATTACGTTACTTATTTAATTAATAGCAATAATTATATTTATTTGAATACTTTTGCTAATATAAGCATGATTAGCACACAGTGCCGAATTGCTAATAAATATAGAAAAATTACTTCAGTGTATTTTTATAAATTCGTAAAACTGAATTAATCAGTAAAATTGTATTTTCTGTATTGAACAAAATAACTAATTTAATTATCTGTTACAGTTAATATTTCATTAGAAATGCTTAAATGTTTATTAGCAAATCAACAATATGTCAACGAACGTTATTTGTATCATTGCGACAGTTTAAATTGACTTTCTTCTTTTATTTTTGCACCGAAGAGAAATGAATTTTTAAGCTTTAAAATAAAATTTTCATTAGTCTATAAAATATTTTTGTAAATAACATACAATAGAAAAACGACGAAATAAATCTAACCGAAGATTCTAGAAAGATTTAGTTGTGACTCAGTTTAAACAAACTGTATCTTTTTGTTTCGTAAGTCTTTCGCGATCAATTAACTAACTATCTCCGCGACTAATTAAAGTTGCGGAGATAATCGTTATACTATTTTTAGAACTTTTAAACAACTTCAAAACGACAATTTTATGGCCGAAGGTTTTCCTCTGTAAATGCTCGAAAAATATTATGGATATTTATATTTTTACCAGATTTTTTTAAAATTTAATAACGTTAAAAATAGCATTTTGCAAAAGTTTCTACTTTCCTGAACAAATTCATTTGTAACAAAAATTATATTTTTACAAAATGATAATTTAATTTTTTTATAAACAGAAAATAAATTACATAAATAATATTTTATATTTTTCATATTTTTCTAGTCGAAGACAAGAATCTTAAAGTTGCACCCTGCATCTACAGTATAAACAGTAGAAGTGTTATAGGTGAAACAAATAGACATTAGGTAGATTTCCTCACCCTTCTAATAATGCTTTTACTCCCGGATGACTTTTGTGGAGGATAAATGACGCGAGGCATGGACAGGTGGTCACGACGACTTTAAAGAAATTATTATGTTCCTTAACCTTCCGTAAAATGGAACTTACTATCATTTGATTAATAGTTTGCTTTCGGATTATAAGATATGTATTTGATAAAGAGTAGTCTGCATTAAATAGGTTTTTCTTTTCTAATTAATACAAGTGAACTTCTGTTTGTAATCGTTCGTTATAATCGGTCTATTTTTCCATTGCCGTTCGATCGTAACATTTCCGGAAATATTACGTATTTAAAATTTTACTCCCTCGTACACTACTATTTAAATTTGATGCACCGACCAGTCTAGTAATAATAGATAAAAAATTTTGTTAGGTCGAGTCAAATTTTCTGATGTTATTACCATAGTATATAGATTCGCTCGTCAATAAAGAAACTAAATGGAAAATGTGACTTTCCTCACGATTATTATAATAAATGCTATTTTTATGTTAATAAATAAACCAACTAGAAAAACGAAATACGTTAAACAATTGTGAATGTAATTTAATTTAAATGATCCTAAGAAATTGAATAATAAAGATTATTCGTTAGCAATTTCTATGGAATATAATTTACTTTGCTCGTATATTTGTTTAATAAAAGATTGTTTACGTTCTCGTAATCAAAATAAGTAAGTTCAATATATGTTTAACGCTTTTCACTAAATGCCAAGATAGAAATTCGTGCGCTAACAGTATTTAACATTTTAAATTCATTCATCGAGAGGGTCTCGTTTGTTTAACGTTTCTTCTTTTTTATTATTTAAGCTGTATATATTTTCTTTTATTTACTAAATAAGTTTTTTTTTGTCTATATTATTATTATTATTATAAAATTTGTTGTTGTTTTTTTTACTTTTAAATTAAACAAATTGATTAAAACTTGCTGAATATATTTTTATCCAGTTAATTATTATTATTTAATAAATTTACTATTTCGAGAGTAGCATTTTCATCTTCATTTAAGACAGATTTGATAAAATAGATAAAATAGTTTGATTGAAGATAGCTGAAGAATTCATGTTTGCATTTTATTAAAATAGTGTAATAGTATATAGAACAAATACAGTAACAATATAATTATATATTGTTACTGTATTTTGTTATATATAATACTGTATACTGTATTTTTCTTTACAAAATTTGGAGAGTTTAACCAATGCTCGGAATGTTAAATAGACAATTTTCTAAAAAACAATAACAAATCTCTTAAGATATTTAATGAGAGCAATATTTTCTAATTAGCTTGTTAATAATATTAAGAAAATAATTAACCCGCAAAATTAATTGTTAAGATATTACTCCATTTTATTAGGCATTAGTGCATGCCTAATAAAAATCGTTAACTTATATATATATATATATATCGAAAGATTCGACAACGTTTCAGCTTAATACTTTTATTGTAAACATAATTATGAATCATTATCCATAGAAAAATATTTTTTCAGTACACAGAGTTTACCTAAAGTTTATTTGATATATATATATGAAAGAAATCTATTTATAAATAAAATAAAATAATCTTACGATAATAAAAATATACTGTACTAATTTTAAACTTATTTTGTTATGTATGGCTTATGAATCGAAACACAGAATGGTCGCGTTTAAATACAAAACAATGATTTCCAGGCATAGTATAAAGTGTAGCATGGAAGTCGCGATGAAGATCAAAGGAAGATTAAAGAAAGGAGAAAGAAGACTAAGGTGTTTTTGTCGTATCCGTTATAATTACTCACGATACTCGGCTTATTTTTAATGCGTAATTTCGGGACCCGCTTCTAATTTTGTAGGCAACGATACCGGGTCGAGGAGTATTTTCGGATTCTGACTTCCGAGTTTGAGAAGACGAGAGCGCTCCTTATACCGAATCGTCCGAGGCCGAGTCGAAAAAATAAGCCTAGGGTAGGCATTTATCATTGATTCTTCCGGAAGATCTGGATTCTCAAAACGTCGTATTCAGGTTAAATGGTACTCGGCAAAGAACTCCATCCCGGTGCAAAGGACATTTCAGTTCGGGATGGATACGCAAAGGTATCATTTCGAAAATTTGAAAACATAGTAAAGCACTTATGAAAAAAAGGAAAATTGAAAGGCGTACGTAATTTCAGAAAAGACTTATTATTTTTAGAGTTTATGAGAACAAACTTTAAAGTCTAAATATTTTTAAAACTAAGATTAGTTTGCATTTACGAATGTAAACATCATAAAATATCGTTTATCGTATCATTAAATTAGCGTAAGCAAATATTTTCTATTCTAAAGACTTATTTAAACTTACATTCAACGAACGATTCATTGAAAAGAACCTAATTTCGAGACAAATGCGATTGTTATTGTTTTAAGAAATTAATATTAAAAAGTTTTGCCTACTCAATCATATCGATAATTAACATATTGGTATATTGTGAATAAGTGTTTATCTGCATGTCGATTGTACTGTATGTTACGCTGGTTGACTTTAGTTTCAATATATATCGATATCGATGATTGCATAATTTTGTTCATTCTGTAGGACAATATTTAAAGATTTTAAATCAAAATAATTAACTATAATTCGCATCAAAAATTGTAAAAATATGATTAAAATTTAAGCATTATTTATACTAATCTTTATTTTAAAAATTATTAATTCGATTTATAAATAATTCAATGAATTTCAATAAACCGATGATTTAAATTTCGATATCTTAAAACGCTATTTTTTGACTATTTATAACGATTATTCGAGTAGGTTTCGAAGAGATAAAGTTCTTATTTTTGTTTAAAGAAGAAAAAACAGAATACTCGAATGCAGCAGCTTTCCAAAAATAATTTGAATTCAATAAACTTTGGCCTTTGCTAGAATTATTTTTTTTTAATGTAAAGAAAAGTGATGTATGCGAAGAGTATAAATATGACTATCTAGTTTTGGCGTATAGTTAAGCACGGTTTATCAAATGTGAGAAATTTCTAAAAAATTATAAAAATAAAATGAAAAATAAAACGTTCTAAACTCTTTATTTTTCATTTCATTTCTCGTAAATAGCATCGATCGATAAAATCGTGCAATTTAAACATTTCAAATAAAGCAAATTCATTCAAAATGTAATTAAATTGATAATCTATTTGAGAAAGAATGTAAATAAACTTAAGATGTTTAAGCAGAATTTATTTTTATAGTTAGTGCGAGTTAAATCTAAAAAATTACAGCTTGCTTAATACTTAGAAAAGAAAAGAAAACAAGCCCAGTATTCTAGATAACTTCTTGAGTTATAAAGCCTTAAACATTATTATTATTTTTATCTTTGTTAAAATCTTGTAAAATTCCTTTTTTGTAAACATTTTAAAACATGTTTTTCATAGACAAATCTAAGAAATGTTTGAATAATAATTTTATCAATAAAAATTTATCTATCAATATAATAATTACAATGTTATAAATCAAAACATTATGAACCGTTCTTTAAAACTGATATGGTTTTTAAGATATTAATTTAGCAAAATCTATTTTAGAACGAAATATTTCTTTACTTAATAAATGAAATAAATTAAAAATGATTCCTTTTTAAAGAAAAACCTAATTAATATATTTATAAAAAAAATCAAAAACAAATTAAATATATTATATTGATAGGGGTTCGCTATAATAAATAGCCTACTTCATTTCTTTTATTATTCGATAAACTACTCTCATTTTTAATTTTTAATGATTTATTTATTATAAATGATCTTTTCTGAAAATTAACCTATTTAGATGCAATTACAATTAGTTTTGAATACTGTATAATTTATATATTTATATACGATATTTACGGTATGATTAACTTTTATAATAAATGTTATTTTATTATTTATTATACTAATTCGAATTTGATGTTTTTTATAAAATATGAATTTTTATTTTAAAAAATATATAAAAATTAAACCGTTATAATAGTTTTGTGATTTTTAAAATAATTATATTTCAACAAATTAATAGTAAGGGCAAAAAAGAAAATATAAATTATACGTTATTCTCCGCACGTTATCAATATTTTAAGATTTGATCATTTATCTTAACAAAAAAATTGTCTGTTAGGTTCCAAAGCGTGAAAATTCGATGGAAGGACTTGACAGTCGAGAAGTATCAAATTCGAATTAGTGTAAGTGGCGGAACAAATTCCTGTTTTATCATCAACAAAATGTCTTTCGGATTGATTAAATCTCGCGGCCATTCATTTAAAGCAAAACTTAAATTATTAATGCATATTAATTGCAAAAGTTTTGTTCCAACAAATTCAATTTTATTGCGCGATTGAAGTTTAGGTAAAGTTATTTCAAATTACCTAAAGCAATTTACTAAATTTAAAGGATATAGATATTTTGGTTTGTATTGAAAAGTTTTGAAGTTTAATTTATTATTAATGAGATTAATAATTTCTAAAATATTGCAAATAAAAGATTTTAAAGAAAATATTGAATTAGAAAAAGTTTTAGTAGTCCAAAGAGAAAATAATTATAATTAATTTTTATATTGTAAGCAATAAACTGTTCGTATAAATTACTTGTTAAAAAAGAAATATATATATATTTTTAACTGACAGTCGAAAAATTTTGCAATAACTTTACACAAACTGCTTTTAATTCGTTAGTTTATATTCTCAGAAGCGGTAATCGTCTCGGTAAGCTTAGATATTTAAATTAATATACCTTAGCACAGTATTGATAAGTGTTTAAAAATGTAAGATATTAATTAAGACAGATCTATTTTAATCTAATGAAATTTACAATTGAAATTAATCACGTATTATAATTTAATATAATAATCTCGGAAAATGAAAATGACAAAACGAATCATTAAAAAGTTAAATAAATTTTATCGATTCTACGTCGGATAGCGGCTCAAATAAACTGTGAGAATATTGGTGGAAAAAATACCTTCTTAAAGAGGATTGGTCAGAAATGTAATTGTCTTAATGGTGATTGGACAGATAAGGTACTACAGACAAGGGCATAGGTATATAAAATACTATTGTATTACTCTAAATGCTTATTGACTGGAATACGTTTGTGTCATGCACCATTTAAATTTTATTAATGTTTTATTGAAAAAAGGTTCTAGACTATTTAATAATTACGATATAATTAATAAAATAATATAATTAAAATGTTTAATAAGTACAATATTTTATTTAGGGTAATTATTTAAGTTATTTAATAAAATACAAGATTTTATTGAACGACTCAGAAAGTATAAATTTTTAGGCGGTATTTTTATTTTATTTTAAATGAATTTCTACTTTAATAAAGCTTCGGAATTTATTATTAAAATAAATTTTAAAAGCATCTCGAGCAAATTCGCGAAATTTAATAAATTTTGAATAAAAGTGTAACGCGTCTATGTAAATTATGTAGTATACAGTAATGCATATTTTAATGTTTATTTATATTTTCATATAATTTTTATTACTTAAACTAATTTTTAATAGTTTTATAAATAATTCAAGTCGGAGATTCATTTTGAGATTGTTTTGACGTTTTATAGCTTTATAATATAGGCCTAAATAAATTCGACAATGATAAAGTTTTCAGTTGGTTAATAGATAAATTATGTCATTTAAATAGAACTTGAAAATTTTAAGAAAACTAATTTAAATTCAAATTTCTAGATAATTCAACTGTATTATTAATTCTATTCATTAAAAACTATTTAAAAAATGTTTAAAATAGAATTTTATGAATATTAATATTCTATGACTTTTTTAAAACGAATATTGAAATTAAATCATTAACTTTCATAACTTTAGCCAATTATTTCGACCTTAATATTTGACCTCCAAAATTAGAATATTATATTTTTAGCGGCCGTTTTATTCAATGAATTAAGTCTTTTTTTAATCATCGCGTGCAGTCAGCAATCATTTCTGAGGAACCTTTTCGTTTGCCAGACAAATTACTCCTTTCAGAATAGGAAATGATGGATTGGATAAGTTAAGCACTCGAATCCTCGTTAGATCCTAAGCAAATTGTTCATCCTTCTAACTTGTTTCTCTTACGGTAACGGACGAGAATATACTTTGTTTCATATCGGATTTTAGTCTTTAATCTCTGTTTATTATTTTAAAAGAGAAAAGTTTGACATTAAATCGGTAGATTTTTATCGATCCGAATTTAACAGCGCTCTTAGTAATTACATTATTATAACTAAAATGAGTGATAAATTCTTTAATTCGGTGAAAAGACTATTGTTTTACTTCGAGATTTCAATATCGATTCGCAAAGTAGTGACGAGAACCGGTTCCAAAGCGTAAGATAACCTACATATTTTTCTACGAGACGTCATAATCTGCACGTGTTATTCTTGGCCTTATACTCCCCCTTAGTTCGTAGCGAACCCTCCGGCGCGTCGAAGCGCGCAGATAAGATCCCCAAGACAGAGTCGGATGCGGCTGGCGAGCAGATGGCAATAATTAGCTTATTGCACTCCGTTTCTTTACGTCGGCCGGGAAGCATTCGAAGAAACGTCACTCCCTTTGTTATTTATTAATTAGATCATCGATTATCTCGGTACTTAGTCTTTTCTGCGGTCTACGAAATCTCTTTTTATTTTCAATTCGATTCATTTAATTTATTATCAAAAAAATTAAAGAGAAAAAAATTAATTTCTTTGGTTAAAATGCTAAATATTCGCCGGAGAAAAGTTATTTTCGTCCGACTGTGAGAATAAAGTCGGTGCTATACGTTGTCATTGAACGTGGGATCGAATTGCGTTATTTAAGCGGCATCTCGAGAAAGAATCGCCTTCTGTAAGACGGCACCTCCAGCCGTTACTATTCTGGTATTTAGCTTATTTTGACTACTATTATGCGGGATCCCTTTATCGTTTGGCAACTTATTTCGGAGGAAATCGGGCCGTTTTTCTCGTTTCCCCCCACAAAATAAACAAATTCGACGTTGGTTACGTCGTTCATAAATTCGGAAGAACATGGTACAATGGCGAAAAGTAGAGAAAAATTAGATAACGAAAGATGACTTTGGAGCGAGGTCGAGAAGAGAATGGAGAAAAACTATTCGAGTCGCTACAAAAACTTCATCCACTTAAAAAAAGAAAGCTATCTACTTTCGTTCGTCATTCGAATGTTAGCTTATTATAGAAGAGAATTTCGTTTTATTACTTTGTTTTTGGAATTTTTCGGGCCAACAGATCGAGTTACGCCAGTCGCGATTTCGGACCGAATTAAAGGAACCGTAACGATTTTCGGTTCCTCGTCGTTTCTTTTATCGCATTATTTTTTTACTGTTTATTTACATTTTTTGAAGGACTTACCGTGTAATCACTTCCACCGCTTCCGGAATCGGGATCCCTGAATTGTCTTCTGTCCGTTCTGGGTAGAGTCTGCGAACCGTGTAGAAGCTCTTCCAGACTTTCGATATAGTCTATGGCGTTTCGTAAAATTTCGACTTTGGGTAGTCTTTGGTTGGGATTAGAGCAAGTCCTTCGTTTTAACGTTTCGAAGGCTTCGTTCACTTTTCTCAGTCTTCTTCGTTCTCTCAACGTGGCGGCCTTTCTCCTGTCCACCGTCACCGTCTTCCGTTTGCAGGCTTTGCAGGCCCACAGAAGACATCTGCGTTGAGCGTGGCCTTGGAATGGTGGAGCCAAGACGTGAGGAACGTGTTCTTCGTTGTCGTCTCCCGCACTCGAACGTCCGTCCGAAGAAGTGGAGGTGACGGGCGAAGGAACCGCTCGCATTTTGCAGTCCGTGACATTTTTGTCGTCGCAGGAAATCGGTACTTTCAGACGAAGGGGAATTTTGTAGTCCGTAGAGGCGTCTGGAACGGGAGAACTTCCAGAGGGGGGAAAAGGCACAACGGGCCAAGGCGGTCGTTCGCCCAGACTAGGAGGAACCGGAGCAGGTGGAGGACTCGAATACAAACCATACATGCTGGAAGATGATGAATTTTCGTATCTGCAACTCCTCATTTCCAAAACCATTTCGTTTCGTCTCCTGAAAAGATAGTGAGAATTATAACACCGATAATTAATCAAATAGTTACCTCCCATATTTTACATTTTGATTAGTATCGTCCCTAAGTTCTGTCTTACGTTTAACCGAAAATATATATCCCGCGTCTACGTTCGAGTGAAAAGAATAAACAGAATTAGAAAATAACGAGATAAACGTAACAAAAATAGACGTAAAAACGTTTCCCGAAAAGCAGAACAGGAAAGTCGTTGTCAGAAAACGTCCTCGATAGAGCGTACCTGCTTCGGTAGCGAAGACATATTTGCGGAACGATTCTTGGACGATGCCGCTTTACAAATTACCGATGGCCCTAATAACCTCTCGGAAAAGAAAAAAAGAGAAGATTTGCGAGGTTCGAATGCCACTCGTAACGAGAATATTACGACAAAAATATCTCTATGACTTCGACCAACGAATGCTTTTCTTATGTCTTAAAATATATTTGGATATAGCGCGACACACAAAGTTTGTTTTTAAAATTTTCGTGAATATCTTCGAAGAAAAATATGAATCTTACGAAAAAATATGATATTTTTAAAAAATACGTAAAAAGTAAACACAAGTCAACAGTAATAGACCGTGGTTGCTTTTTAAATAAGATATATAGGCCTATATATTGGATACTTTAGAAAATAATTTAAATCTAAAATTTCTAGCAAATCGAATCAAAGCGAGACATAGCCTATTGTTTCAACTCATTCCAATACACCGAACAGTTTTATGTCCGATTATACATTAAGTAATATCTAAACCGTAAACAATTTTTACTACTGAGTTAACTTTAACAGAAAATTTTGTATAGTGATTAATTGACAGTCCAAGATCTAAAATTCCTCAAACAAAGTTCTTTTCGGTCTCGAAAAGTCACAAAGAAAGACGAAAGGACAGATTTCTGTCGGAAACGATAAAAATTTCGACAATAAACGTATTCCGTAGTTTCAGTTTAGAATTTCTAAAAAGAAAAAAATTCGAACGTTTACGGAATAGAAATGTGTAAAAAACATTTAATATTCTCTTATTAATCAAGAAAACAAAAGGATCAGTGGATTCTATAAATTGACTCAGTCTTTATCGGATACAAAATAAATTTTGTCACCAGTTAAATCATTTGTATGTCATCATTCCGCGGTTGAATCAAATTAGAGCTATTAAATGCTTTGGTAAATATCTACCTTTCGGTTGTAGGGCATTCATTTAGAAAACAAAGTTATGAATGATATTGTCTACAGAAGAATGGAAAATATCCCGCAATGTAGACTATTTTCTAAATCTTTCATAATTTCTGATTTCTGTAGAAAGAGTATTCTACAATTGAAATTTCTTAGAAAAGATATTTCGTTATAGGCCTAAAGTTTTCTAACCTCGTATCGTACTGTACACTTTAAGTTGTGTTATTACTTTTCTGTACTGTTTATGTAATATCGATCAATAATTAATTTTTGTTACTAGCTTAATATCGCTATTCATTAGTATTTATATAGGCCGATACATAAACATTTAACTTACCGTACACCAATAAACTTAATTAGTATAAATTAATCTAGAAAAAAGTAAGTATTTAAATTGAAAAAATTAAGTTTATCGTAAAATGTTGGGGTTTAAAAGATTTAGAAATGGCAGTTTCTACATTTAATCTATAAAAAGTTACTCTAGTTATTAAGCTGTTCTTGGAATAAAGTTACGTAATATATAACTGCTAGTGAATATACAATTCGTTCGGCAACTATTCGATATAATTTTATCGTGGATTATCCCTAAGAAGCTGAATAATTCATGCGACTTCTATAAGATTTGGTAGGATATATCCATTTACGATAAAATATACTTAAAGAAATTTAACCTTTTTAATTTAAATTTTTCGGGTTTTGAACGAGTTTGGATTCCGCATTGACAAGTTAAGATTGTATGTTTATTACAGACTTTATTGTGTTAGAAATTTCTTAATTTGGTTAACTGTTAATTTGTTTATAAAGTTATAAACTGAAATTAACTTTCAGAACATTTAGTTGGTCAAATAAACTTATAAAAAATCTATAAAAAATTTACAAACAAACATATATTAAGTTTCGATTTTACTTTACATTCTGTATTTATTCTTGATATATTTAATTTTAACTGATAACCAAATTTCGAAATTTCTCTTTAGAGAACAATATAATGGCAGTAATTATTAGACTTTATAGCAACAAATATAACTTTTTTTCTTTATATTTAAGGAGTGGACTAATCATCAATCAGAATAGACAGACAGAATTTCATTCCTTACATTAAAAAAGAGGGAGAAAGTAAATACCCGTCATCATTTCAAAATTCCACACATTTATCATTTTTATATTTCCAAAACAAACCTAAATATTTCATCATTTTAATTTCTTAATTATTTTTTTTACATTCAAGATAAACGCTATTCCTTACAAAGAAATGTTGAAGGATTTTTATTTTTGTGAAGAAGTAAAATAATTTAATTGATAAGTTTAATTGATGCCTTAAAATGTATACATTGCATTTATACATACATAACTTTTAATGTTATATTTTAGTTTATATTTAAAACATATTATGTTTAACAAATGTAGAGCGAAATTAATTTAAGTTCTTCAATATGTCAGCTCGAAAAAATTTTGTTAAATCGATGATAATCTTAAACATAAGTGTAGGTTATTTTGAGATGAAATTAACAGCATATTAAGGTTAAATATCGTTTCGAAGGCATTTAGTACACATTGTTTGGAATTTGAGCGATTAAAACTCGTTAATTTATGAAGTATTTTCGAAAATTGCATCCAAAGGAGAATACTCACCTTTCTGTTTCGGAGATCCGAAAAATATTTTGGTTTTGTGATCTTTAAGATGTTACAGTCTCTTATCCGGGTCTATAAAGTAATTCGGTGACGAGCTAAAGTGATTTCGGTAGCAATAAACCCAGCATGACCAAAGGATGAGATTGCAGAGGATGGCATGATTGCTTCGACTCGGGATTGACATCAATGTGAGGTCTTCCGACCAGGGGGAAGGAGCGAAGATCTTTTTGGCAGATTTTGTGACAACCGAGTATCCATTCCTGTTGAACTTTACCGTGCGCATGCGTTAAAGTCAGCAAGAACTATTACAGGGATAGAGTTTCACCTTTAAAGTTTCCCTTCTTCCCCATGCCCTCGACATCCGTTGGAGGGCAGCAGATGGGAACTAACTAATTGAACGATCAAATCACCTCTGACCTAAAGAATGAATAATTTAAGTATTCTTTTTACATTATTATTTGGCAGGTGAACGGTTTTAGTAGCAAATGTCGGCCTGGCCATTTTGTGGCATGAAAATGCGCACGTTGGCGTTTAGGTATGTCATTCATTCGATACCCACGATTATTTATTAGTCGATATCCCAAAGAAGGACGAAACGTGACACTGAATGGACGAATAAATTGTGAAATATAATAATTTGGCTTTTTTATAGCTTACTTTCTTTATCACTCGATAGTTTATAATGGTTTTATACAAAAATCAAAATACTTTCGTTGTAAGCGGACGTCGGTAATATTAACAGAGTTTGAATTAATTTCGAAATTTCAATATAAAATTAGATAATTTAAATAAAATATCGATTTTTAATTACATAAATTTCTACATCCCAATTTTAACTGATTTCAATATTTATTGCAAAAATGTATGAGAATTTTTATATTTAGTTAATTCTTTTTAGACGCAAGTCTAGAAAATATTAAGTTTTCACTTAACTACCACATTTATAAGTAAATTAATTAAAACCGTTTATTTTTTAAATGAATTCTACATATAATTATAACAAATATTATTAAGTAAACTATTTTAAATTAATCTTACCCAATAAAAAACGTCGTTTTGGACGAATCCAATAGCCAAGTGTAGACGTAGAAAGGTCGAGGAGAAACTTTATTCTTAGTTAAATCGATGCATGTCTAATTCATTACTTACACTCCCAATAAGAGGTTCGCGACGGTAGAAAAACACAAATTGTATATGTAACAAAATATTATAACCGATACTTCTATCTCTTCCCTTCTGTAGTTATTCTCCTTCTTATCCAATTAACGTTCGTAATGATAATTTAACTGACACTAAACAAATAAATTTCAAGTGTTAAACCGACCAATAAAAATAATCGCCACTCGATCGTCACTTAGCCAATCGGAGTTATCCATACGAATCAAATTTCGCATAGTCGATGGAAAGTATTAAGCTTTATGGGAGTAATAAAAAAATTAATTAGGAAAATAAAAAGAAAAATGAAATATGGAAAGTCTGATTTTGCACATGGAAAAAGCATTTTCGAAATTACATTGTAAATAATACTTATAAGAGAATTTAAAAGTTTGGAAGTATTTTCGACCCGACCGTCGTAAATGTCGATCGTCCTATTTTGTGACCCGAAGGTCGAAGGTCGCCTCTCGGTCGATCGCCATTAAATCCGAGAACGACGGTGAGAATCCGTGGGATTTTTCGATAATCGTCCATCCACGTACGGACCGTCTACTCGGAAAAACATAGTCGGAGGTGGGATGTGGAGGAGGAGAATCGATTTCCGGTATCGATTCCGATTCTGCGGTTTCGATGTGAATAAGATCAAGGTCCGAGAATAGAGGGAAGCGGCGAGTAACACGTGTCCCCAATGACATCACTTCGATTAGTATAGTGTATCGGGTCATTTCCGCCTTAAAAAGATCGGAACGTACCGAATTCGGACGGACCAGAGAGGTCCTTTTTGTTTTTGAAATTAGCGCTGATGATGCATAAACATATGGAGCTGACGGTTGACTCATTTATTAATGAGAAGTCTTTCTTCCCTGAATTCACACACGTTTCTCGGCAGGAAGTGACTTTGATTCTTTTGCATTTTTGATTCTTAACTACAGTCTTTTATGAGATCGGATGTTTTAGTCAACTCGACCATTTATATTTTTGATGAAGACCGTATCCTCGACTTTATCTAATTTCTTCATTCATCCTACTTATCCTCTGTTTAACTTTTGCCTTCGACCTTCTCTGGTTATTTTGTTTAAAATAACGAATTCTCGTTTTATTTATTTTTTTCTCATGGTATTTGTCCATTTATCAAGTAGAGCTAATTCTCTTGCATCTTGCACAAATAAATTCTTACTTTATTTTTAAAAATATATTTATTTATTTAAATCTAGTAGCAAACAGATATTCGAATATAAAATATCTGTTTCTTTGGTAGCAAATAATTACTAAATGAAGAATATTACAATATTACGTTTTTATTACATAAATTACTGTTTATTAGGAAATACTTTACACCGAAGTTAAATCTGTATAAAAGTTATTTATTCTTAATAATAGATTGACTTACATTAGAATCTAAAGAAATCAGAGCAATACATGTGCCATTTTAGTCCTTAGAATTAATAAAAATGTGCCAAAACATATAGCATGAAAATTTTCCTCTTCCTTTTTTTTTCAATGATAACTTTTAAATTGTCAAATTGATCAGAATTCTTAATTGAAGTGATATAAAATATATTATTGCGAATTCAATATACTTTTTCAGAATAATTTTAATACTGTTTAATTTTCAAATAAAGAAAGATCATCGAATTTTCTTTCGTTTAAGGTAAAACTTTATAACGTTTAAAGGGTTTGAATTTATTTTTGAAATTTTTAATGATTCATACTTACGTTTTTGATTATTAATAGCGTAAAAATTATAAATTACATTTAAAAATCGATATCGAAACAGTACTGTACATAATTGGAATAACTAAATATGGTAGTACTGTATTACTAAAACTGTAATGTAAGTAAATAAACTTTCGATTGTTTTCATCATTATTTAATTTTATTTAATAAGCATAAAGTTGCTGTTTTAAATTTTTAAATAAATAATGATTAAAATATTCGGAGAATTTACTTACTCGATGAAGACTGAGCCTATTTCTGAACTCACTTTTTCGTGAAATGGACTTGGAGAAACGAAATATCAGGCCTCATTTTCATCTTAATAAATTTAAAATAGTCTCGTCTGTCCTACATCATAAATATTTGTTTCTTTGTGAAACACAATTATAACACAGAGTATTAATAATTTTTGATAACGTTAAGAAATTATTTTAGAATTAATGTAAATAAATAAAGAAGATATAATAAGATTTTATTTGTACTTTGGAAGATGTTTAAACAGATCTAATTTGCAAAATAAATTAACAACCTTTTCCAAAGCTATATTTTTGTATTACATTTTCATCGGGCTAAATAAAATTGAATTTTCGTTAAAACTGTTTTCTAAGTAAAAGTTTTCAACGTTTTAAAATAATATTTGGGCGTATATAAAATAATTGTCAAAGTATCATAGGCAACAGTAAAAATTTCGCAATGTATAAAATGTCGCAAGCTCTTACGAGTTTTTCTTTAACTTATAAAAAGTCATTTATTGTACAAATATCATAAGTGACTTTTATATTGTAATTTGGCATGAATTCTCTAAAGGAACAATTAATCTACGAATATATGTCAGGAGCTGTGTCGGAAACTTTTAAAAGGTACAGACTGATATATACTGGTCGGGGACAAAGAATCAGTTACATCTCATTACCTACATAAAGCTTTAATTCGAAAAAAACACTGAATATTACGAACGAAAACTTTTGGCATAGAACTTTTCCGGCAGAAAATTGCAGGGGCGAATTCACGCCTACGAAAGTCCCTGCAATTTTCAACATACCAAAGTATTTTTGTCCTAAAGTGTAAAACTGAAAGATGGAAGTACTAATAAAATATCCAAGATTCAACATTTTTTTCTTTTTCTCTTTTTTTTCTTTTGGATGGCTGATGTGGGCGAGAGAAAATTTCGTAGCGGATGCAACTCTCCAACTCTGAATTTTATCATATAGACCTATACTTTGTATTTATAGATTAAACAAATTATTTTATTTTGGAATTATCCATCTTGATTACAAAAAAGAAGTAAACATATTCTTAATTTCTCTAGCATCTCGCCGGATAATCCGTATTTTTTATTTATTTATTTTTTTTTATAAAAGCATAGACTATCCTAAAATCGAATCGAAATAGTAATGATTATCGAGGTAAGTCTCGATCGATTAAAATTTTTTTTCGTCTTAATAAAGACGAAGATCATTCGTTCTCGATTTAAGTTTAAATTTAATTTAAAATATATCTTATTAAAAATAATTTAAAAATTAAATATTGAGTTTAACATTTTATAGATTTATTCTAAGGATCACAATTAGTAAACTATTAAAGACTGATTAAAAAAAGTTAAATCTAGGTTCAATTTTTTTTCATCAATCTTTGGTACTAAAATCTATGATTTAATAATCAGTTAAAAATAGAAGTGACTTTACTCAAAGTACACATTTAATTGTATGTACTGTACAGTACTGTACAGAATTATTTTCTATACAAACATGAAATCGGCACTATTATACAGAGTATTTTTACATTTCTTATTAATGTAACAGATGGATTATTCAGTAGTTCTTTACTTCACATTTATTTCTGCCTTGCAAATTTTGTTACGCATTTCTTATTTAATAATTTTGTTTTTATTTTATTATAAAAACACTAAAAATCCGATGTGTGGCTTTCTGGACGTATACTTAAGTTTTTATGCTAATTTAAAATATATAATATATTATTTAGTTATAAAAATATTTACACAAAATATATATTTATTTAATAGATTAATTAAGCTGCAATTCTGTATGATTCAGTATGTATAGATACTTTTTGTCATTCGAAAAATGTCTGTATTTTAGTAACATTTTAATTATCCTAATTTATAACATAAATAATTATTATATTCGAAAAATTCCTTCTAAATTCATTTATATTTTTAAGATTTTGCTTTGAAAAAAAAAATGAAGAAATTAAACGATTTGCAGAAGTTTTGGGTATAATCTGACTACAGAAAAATACCTCGAAATAAGGAAACTGTGTACGTTATTATGTTTAACGTTCGAATTAATGTATAAGTATAGATTAAAGTTTTCCCAGATGAACTTTATAAAACCAAGTTTCAATTTAGGTTAATTGATGTTCGTGTGCAAACTTAGCATCCAATGTCAATTGAAGAATTTATATCTAGCTTTATCGAAATTATTTACAAAAAAAAATCTTAGAATAAGGATGTAAATAAAAATAAAATAAATAATAGTTAATTACAGAAAAAAATGTGATGTGATATTTAGTTTGAGTTTATTAATTTTATTGGCACTTCAGACTGCGATGACTTACGTTTTATTTTTAATACTGGCCCAAACGAAAAGTAGTTGATGGTTCCCTCGATTTATTTTGCATTATCGCGAATCTCTTTGTAAACTATATCATATACGGATGACCTATAAAAACATTTTTAGAAATGAATAATTCAAATTCTACGACGAATTTTGATATTTTTATTTAGAATTAATTTAGGGAAATGAACATTTCCAGATTCCTTAAAATCGATGGCTACCGCAATCGTTAACAAATGCAAAAATCTAAAATAATTACGAATAAATCCTATGTAATTAATAGAAAATATCCACAAATCTACTACATTTTCGATAAATTTTGTTTTCTTAATCTAATGATATTATGTATTTAGATTTGCATGGGCGTAGGTCGATCTTATAAATAGGTTTTGTAAGTTTGAGACTCGTAAATTCGCTCTGTTTATTTTTATTTAGACATTTAGACTTATTAACTCTCCCAAATATCCAATATTAGTTACTATCGTTTGTCACTCAGTTTAATTATAATCGCGAATATTCCAGATTTGTTGGCATCCCCTCCCCGAAGTGTAAGCCAGGATGCCAACAAATCTCATACCGCCACTCTCTTCATCTTTCTTTTGTATAGCAACGAAAACAATTTAGTAAATTTAGCCTCGTGTCTGGCCCACTAAATTTATTATTTATCATCATTAATTTGACGTATCGTTCGCGTTTATATGACAAAAATGCTTTCTCTAAACGTTCTCAATGAATAAAATAGATTTTGTTAGCATATTTTTTTTTACTACCAATACGTTTACACGAGTTCTTTAACTGGTAATTTGTGTAAGAAAATGTGTTTTAATCGAGTTTCTCGTATTTCGAGTTGTAACAATGATATTTATTTTTAAAATTAAATTAAATAAGCTCTTACTAATATGAGGAGTTATAATTACGTCCAAAATTCATACTTGTAATTAATGCAGAATTGTTGAAGTAGAACGTTACTTTAACATAATATATAAAAGAGAAAAATGATTTTAAAACGTAAATAATGACATCAAATTCTCTATTATATACGAGACCGAGATACGATGACGAATTTATTAAAGTGACGACTTCAGATTTTTTCTTTGATAAATTTATTTTCGGTAGAAGTCATTTATAAATTCGCGCGTGCTATTATAAGTAGAATTATTTAGTCACGGTATTTTCTAATAAAATACTGTAACCGAATAAATTTCTTCGCTAATTTTTTAAATCGAAGATGTAGTGTACACAGACGACCACGACTGTTATTATTTGCTACGGATATAACTTATTATATATCAGCAATATCTTGGTATCAAATCTGAAATAAATGACATATAAGGAGTCGTATCTTACTTGATATTTTCCTATTATTTTTGAAATTAATTTTCGAACTCAAATAATTTAATTTTGATATATCGTAAGTGAAAATATCTTAGCGTAGGTTAGTAAATTGCATATGAAGTATGTTAGTAAGTTGAATTCAAAAAAATGAATTATCTTCATTTAATTATTATAGAAATTCCTATTTATATCAGATAAAAAAATGAATATTTTTTGATATTTTAGCATCGTAGTGCCAGACATTTAGTCTCTGAAACGAACCAGATTTGTTATTTTTAATTAGGCAATCTGTAACTTAACGTTAAAATATATATATTATTTCGGTTGTCTTTTATTTCTGGTATTAATTATCGTTTCGTAGGTGGATAAATTTTAGAATTTTTAAAAATAAAAATTTCGGCCGTCGGTACCTTTCCTTACATTTCGTATCTACGTATTCGAATAGTTAAAGGAAATAAGTTTGCGCGTGTTTAAATTAATAATGAAATAAAATTGGCATAAATTCAGAAGATGATCAAGAGTCTGGTTAAGCTCAGTATAGAATGGCGTGTTTAGAATTCCTCGGAAAATACTTCAAAGAATAAACTATCCAAAGAATTTCATTTGATGCCAAATTTCTCGGAAGACAAATTCTTGTTTACATAAAAGAGATTTAATATTTTTCGACAATTAGTTCTTTCATCTAAACGGGTGAAGAGGAAAAAGTTCGCATTTCGAATTCGAATCTCGTAAATAACTTTAAGGATTATAGTTCTTTTTAAATTCGAAAGATGGCACCGCCGGGGTTACAACATAAATAGTAAAAAAAGAAGAGGGTAAAATTGATGTTTGAGAATGACATCTACAAAAGAAAAAAATGAAGAGTCGGAAAAAAAGACACATGGGAAGTAAACACTCGACATACCACTACCATAATATAAAAAAGAAAGGCAATTTTAAGTCGGAAGAGACCGTATTTAGGTTGTTGCGAGACAGCCAGTTGCGAGTTGTGATTTTTTAACTATCGAATGATTGGTGAGGATGACATTCTCTAAATGGTTGACACGACTATGTGTTTGACCAGGAATAGTTTTAACTGGGGAAAAACTCTTTATTAACGATATCTGTCTCGTTTTCTGAAATTTCGCAAAAAATTCTCGATAAAAACGTCATCTCGGTTTTATCTTTAGGAATGGATTATAAATAGGCTAATTTTTCTCCCACTGACATTTTTTATGATTTACAGCAGGCGGAAAGTTCTACCTCCTATATTTTTCAAATAATTTTGTGTCGCATTTTTCTCTTTCACTTTATGGGATAATTTAGTCTACAGTTTCGTTGAAAAACCGCTAAAAATGTCTTTAATTAAGACCGGTTCGTCACTTATTACACTTGAATTATTTTTGTCTTTTTCAATAATACGATAAAATATTTAAAATTGGTTGATATGCTACAACGTCCTGATATAAGTTTATAAGTTAATCTTTTATATTCTAAATCTTTAATTTTTTATTCAATATTTTTAATTAGAAAATAATTTTTTAATCAGTTGATAAGTATGAAAGAAACAAAATTAATGAGGATTTTTGTTTGTATTTTTAATTTACTTTCCTAGGCGAAANGATTCAACATTTTTTTCTTTTTCTCTTTTTTTTCTTTTGGATGGCTGATGTGGGCGAGAGAAAATTTCGTAGCGGATGCAACTCTCCAACTCTGAATTTTATCATATAGACCTATACTTTGTATTTATAGATTAAACAAATTATTTTATTTTGGAATCATCCATCTTGATTACAAAAAAGAAGTAAACATATTCTTAATTTCTCTAGCATCTCGCCGGATAATCCGTATTTTTTATTTATTTATTTTTTTTTTATAAAAGCATAGACTATCCTAAAATCGAATCGAAATAGTAATGATTAGCGAGGTAAGTCTCGATCGATTAAAATTTTTTTTCGTCTTAATAAAGACGAAGATCATTCGTTCTCGATTTAAGTTTAAATTTAATTTAAAATATATCTTATTAAAAATAATTTAAAAATTAAATATTGATTTTAACATTTTATAGATTTATTCTAAGGATCACAATTAGTAAACTATTAAAGACTGATTAAAAAAAGTTAAATCTAGGTTCAATTTTTTTTCATCAATCTTTGGTACTAAAATCTATGATTTAATAATCAGTTAAAAATAGAAGTGACTTTACTCAAAGTACACATTTAATTGTATGTACTGTACAGTACTGTACAGAATTATTTTCTATACAAACATGAAATCGGCACTATTATACAGAGTATTTTTACATTTCTTATTAATGTAACAGATGGATTATTCAGTAGTTCTTTACTTCACATTTATTTCTGCCTTGCAAATTTTGTTACGCATTTCTTNAATAGTTAAAAAAGAAGAAGGGAAAAGTATTTTAGAAATTAAAGGAGGCGTTTTAATTAATTTATTAATATATTATATTACTAATATGCCGTTTTAAGTTTTAAAGGATGAAATATGTAAATACGGTGAGTCCTCGTTTTAACGGATTCCTATTTAACGACTTCGGATTTAACAGATAAAATTTCTATCCTATAAGAAAAACACAACTTTTTAAAATTTGCGAATAGAGTATGCTGAAAGATTGAATCATTCAAGTATGAATTATTTCATATTATTTTCATAATATATCATTTTAATTTATCCGATACATTTTAAGTTCGTTAAATTAATGTATGCTTTGAGAATACATACGATTTAATGGATTTTCGGCAATAGCAGATACTCCTTTCTTCAATTATTCCTTTAACTATACTTGTACTATAGTATGAATTATTATAACTGATTAGTTTGTTAGTCACTTTTGCGTACTAAATTAAAATAAAATATAATAATTGTAAAATTTGATTAAATTTAGTAGTAAAAGTATAAGTAATATTAAGTTACGTTTAAATTATTCTTGATAATAAAAATAACTGATTATCATTTAGAAGAGAATAGAATTTATCCACCGAAATTAATTAAATCGGAATTAATAATTTCGAAGATAAACTTTTGAAAAGTATTTGATTCGGTCACAGAATTATGATTTTTATTTATTTATTTAATTATTTCAATGCTAGTATCGAATTTGTTATAGAAATTAAAAGTTATAATAGATTTTTTGCTGTTTATGTCCTGGAGAATTTATTATTAAGCAGAATTTAAAATTTAAAAATGAAGTGCAACTCAAATTCATTTTTATTATAATTTACTGAATACAACTTTGGAATTAAGCAAAATAAAATTTTACATTTTTAGTGTATTATATTCTTTAGTTTGTCGTTTTTATTTGTACGGAACGAGAGTTACTCGTGAGAATATCTGGCGACACATTTTATATGGGAAGTTGGAAAGCAAACTCTGGACGGTCATTCATTCCCCGGCATCCAGGGAATGGGTTTTTTTAAATCTTGCGGAAAAAAGAAATCTTCGGTAATAAAAAAAACGAATTAACTTACCGCAAAACATAGCCTAAATACTCTCATTTGTTTTAAATGACTTTCGTTTTGAACAGCTGCATTTTTGGGTTTAGGAAAAATCAAATTCTAAACTTTTTAGAATACATTTCACTTAACAAATGTAATCATTTTTCCATTGCATTCGTCAGTTGTAGTGAAATTAATACTGATCTCTGTATCAGTTAAAGTAATTATTTAATTACAAAATACGCTAACTGATCGATATAATAATTTAATATTACTGTATATAAATGGTGACTTAATTTTATATTGTCTAAAATATTTCTATATTTAATTGTTTTAAATTTGTATTAAACCTATTTAAATAAATGTTTCATCAAAGACATTAGATAAAAGCATGAAAGATCGCTCGATTTTCTATAAAATCGACATCATTTTTTACGTCATGTGAATGCAAAAGCGAAAGAATGACGTCAAACAGACGTAAGAAAGTACTCTATCTTGTAAGAGTTAAACAAATGATAAATCTGTACGATTTTTTAAATCCAATATATGTTATCTGTCTTACGCAATCTATAAATATCGATTAATTTATAAACGTAGCAAGACTTCAATGTGAAAGTTTTTCGCCGTTTCGTAAAATATTTTAAAATTCAATATTAGAAAAGTATTCAATATTTCTGTAATGTCAAATTATATTGGAATATTCTATACAATCCCGAAATAAAGTAAAACGCAAATAAATTTGCTCTGGTTTATAGGAATTTTCTGGTTTTTTGGTTAAAGTTCTTCGTAAAGGCCTATTATTTTTCGTTATAAAATATAGCCGGTTGTAAATCTATAATAGAAGAAAAAACAGTAGATATTAAAAGTGTTTTATCACTGTGAACGGGAAGTGGCATATGGTGAACTTGAATGTAACCTTCGTGATGAAACGTATTCTTTTACGATTTGCAACAGGAAAGAAAGAAAAAAGAAAAAATGATCTCACAGTATATAGTCCGGAGATTCACTTCACATTAGAATAGCATCACATTTGAAAAAGTTCCTTTATTTAAGGCTTGTAATAAAATTTTAAATTAAATATTTATCATTTATCATTAATTTTCTACTTTTATTCATAAATAAATCAAAGTAGATATTTAAGATTTTATAACAAACTTTTTAAATTAGGTTTTACGTTAATTAAAAATTATGGCCGTTCTACTTTTGAAACCAGGTTAGAATTTTTACGGGTCGACTTATTACCTCAAATTCTTGAGTTAAACTAATCATTCTAGGTTAGTTATTTAATATTAGTAATATTATTTCATTCGAAGGAATGAATTCGTAAGTTTGCACTTTACCGAAAAAGGAACTAGTTCACGAATTTGTTTTCTAGTTATTTTACTACATTTGCACGTTATGTAAAGTTAAATTACGTAATCTATGCGCAAAGTCACGATTTTAAAGAAACTAAACAAAGTTCTTAACGAAGCTAAACACATAAATTCTCTTCCTTAATCGGAAATAACGAAAAAAAAATATATATATATATTTAAATTTAATATTATAATACAATTATTTTGATTATGGCAATCCTTGCGAATCATCTCTTTGAAATGTGTAACTGTGACATATTTAGTCTACAGTTAAATTTGTTTTTAAATTTTTGAATAAAACTTTTAATATTAACATTAATATTAATTAATAAAATTTTATATTTTATTAATCAATACTTTAATATTAAAAGTCTTAAAATGTTTTTTTTTTGTTTTATCGTTTTTCTTTTCTAAATTATCTTTGACTTCGAAATCGTAAACGTATCTAGAACGTAAATGATATTTTGTTGATGTTCTAATATTAATTAGAAAGAAAATATTCGAAACTTTCATTTAAAAATAATAGGAAGTATGAGACATAAATCAAACATTTGAATTAGTTCAACTGAAAATAAATTATATAGTAGCTTATAATTGCGTTTTATAAATATTGCATATTGTTTTACAAGTTCATTTGATTTTTATTATAAATTAAAAAATATATCAATTCTACGAAATATATAATTTAAATCAAATTTAAGTGCTCGAAAAATTAAAGGGTAAACTAATTAATATAGACTACATTTAAATTCAATTTACGACTAATGAAACAAAATTCGATTAACCATAATTTTTCATTAAATATTAATCATATTAAAACTGATTAAAGAACTATCTAATTCATTGTTACATTTAATTCAAGTTGAGATTGTCGAATCGAAAAGCATTTATGACCACATACAATTTTTTAATTATTTGTTCGACTGCATTTATTAATAATATCCGGAATTAATGCTAAAAACTAAGGATGGTCATAAATTAATTTAAAAATAACGTGTTAATAAAATAATATTTCTATTTTTCTATTTCGATATATTTTCTATCAGAGCCCAAATATTCCAAATAACCTATTTGAAAACACAGTTTTATATAAAAAATTTTCGAAACAGATTTTGATAGTTTAATATTAGATTTCTCGTTATATTTATATATTTTGCTACAAATGTAAAATCTTTCATTCGATTTTCTTTAAATAGAATGAAATATAGATAAGAATTTCATTGATTTTTATCACTATAAAGACAAAACTTTTTCTCTTCTCTAAATGTTAGCGATGTAATAATGCATTTCTGCCATAGTGAAAAGAAATATTAATTAATTAGTCATTAATTTAGCATTGAATGTTCGAAACTGTAAACTCATTCATTCATTTCTAATAGATCGATCTAGAAAGAATGAAATTAAAATAATAATAATAATAATAACTTTTTTTGACCGAAGTTAAACATATTTTGAGTACCGCGATTTTTAAAATGATAAATTGTCGATATAAAAACGCATGAATGCTATAAAACATATTTATTATCGTTAATAAATAGCGTAAAATTCATATTCGATTGTAATTCACCGAGAAACAGTAATTCATAAATTCGTATATAATTTTCATAAGAACAAAGAAATACACTTCGCTCAAATTGTTTTTGTTGCTTTAAACTTTAATACCGATATTATGAGATTTTACCGGTTAAATTGTATTTTAGTACTTGTATTATCGGATCTTTTATTAATCGATAATGACAGCTTTTCGATATCTTTCTTATCACATTTTACGTAATAAATATCAAAAGTCCAATTATATAGCCTATAGACGTATATAAGCCTATATAAAATTAAATGAAAATGCCAAAATTAGTCAGATACATAATTCTTCTTCCAGACAGAAACTCTTGAAATCATAATGATTGAACCGATTTAATTCAAATTTACATTTATTCTCGTGACCTGACAATTTATTCGAAGTCGTCTCTTTTTTTTAAAGTAATATAAATAATATAAAATTATAGTATGACCTAATTTTACTACTCGTAGTATAATAATTAATTCAAAATTATATGCTTGTATTATGAAAATTTTGAAGTGTACTATCGTGCCACTTTAAAATTTGAAGTAATAATACTATGGTATAATTAGAAGAGTCGCGGTTTTAAAGTCTTAAATGAATAAAATATATTTTAAAAGACATTGTACACGTATTAACAACAATTCATATTTATTATTTTTCAGAAATCTTTTTACTTTTATATAGAAAAACTGGTTTTTGTTACAGAATGATATATTAGTGGCAACGAGAGGTTCCTTATTCAAATATTCTGTTTAAAAATTATTAAAACGTAATTGCGGGAAATCTTAAATACTAAAAAAATTTCAAAGTTCATATTTGGTAACTTGAAGAATAATTTTAAAAAATGCGAAAGTATACTTTTATAGTTTAGTAATTTGAAAAGCCGATTCTTTTTTTAAATCTCTAATCTCTAAGAGCGTTCAGAATAATTCTTTAATGGACTAACCATTTTAAGAAGACCGAAGAAACTTCACATTTTTATTTATTTATTTTTCAAATTTTATTTTATTTTGAAAAATTCTCAATATTGTAAAGAAATTATTTGAAAGGTGAAAAATTGTGTGAAGTTTATGTTACCAGAAATTGCCCAGAACTTACTTATCTGTATCAATTCTGTTATTAATCGATTATTATAATAATGAATAATGCTATTAATTGCTTAAGCAAGAGCATTTCACAAATGCATTTTATTTTTTGTTTATTTCAATAAAGTTGCGTTCTTCTCTTTGAAAAAGTGTTTAATTTAATAAATCTCGCCTTAATTAATTAATAAAATTATTTATTGCTGAGATAAACTATTTTATATTAGAATCGTTTTTATTTAACATTTAGATTATAAATTATAATATTTTAAGAAAAGTGATTCTTAAATGCATTTAATTATTTACTCTTTTGAAGGATTTTTATAGAATTTAAACAGACTCGAAAACTGCAGTGACTCGCAATTCTGTAATTTTCATACCTATTTATATTAAAATTTACGTTGTAAAGTCGGAATTCATTTTGGTCTAACGAAAAAATAAACTATGCAAATTTAATTACTATAATTAAGTAATAAATGCTTTATTAAATTGATATTTCGTAAAAGATCAACTTAAAAGTAGGTGCCGACAAATTTAATTCTGTTGTCAAAAGGTTGCATTAAAAACAATATTCCACATACTGTAACTTCGATAACGTACAAAAATTATACTTTTTATATTAGTTTGTTTATTTTTTTCGTTACGTAATTAGAGGGTGTTGTCGATCCTGACAAATTCGAGTAATCGAAACACCCGAATTAGAGGATATTATGTTTGGGCTTATAGTCTGCATATCCTATAAGATATACGCTGCATGCTGTAGGCTTAAACAGCAAGCTTCAGAAAAAACAAGGTATAACGTTATTTTAAATACATCTAAAGAGAATAAAATTTAAACCCGAAGCAAAAATAATATAGCGATTTTCAAAAGCTAAAACAAAAATTATCATTTTTATTTATCAGGCAATTATTTTTAGTCTAGATGAAAATATTTGTGTAGGAAAGTTGGAATAAACAAAGCCGATAGGCTACTTGCCGAAATTTAAGTTACTAATTTAGAATGTAAATTATCTCATTATTATTATTATTATTTGTTAAAAGATATTTCTTTAAGGCGTAGGCCTATATTATGTTTAATCCGTATTTAATTTGTTTAATTTTTAATTAATTTATTTTATTATTCTCTATTACAATCATCTTATAAATAATAAACACATAAAATTAATCGTAAACAATAACAAATCATTTTATTATTTGTTATTAATTGAAACAGTTACGTAATAGTTGAGATGAAATTCGTAAAATAGGATTTTAAAAATATTACTCTTATAGTACGGGGAATAAGCGATTTTAAAATTATTTTCATCCGAATAGTAGAACTATTTCTTATTATATTAAAGTGTAGGATTATCAAAACGTTTCCGATTAAATAACAAATTATTATTAATATTAGCCGCGTGGAGTTCTAACAATTAACTGGAAAATGTATATCGGGAGAGAATAAAAGAGACGTTATAAGCCACAAGCAATAGAGAGAGGTACCCGTGTCATTCTTCAAACGTCCTCTAAAACGAAGTGAGAGAAACTAGACATACGTCAACGGTTCTACTTCATTATTTACAATAATAAATCCAATCGATTTACTTTAACCATTGAAATAATTCAATCAACGACGGGAAGAAAGAAAATAAACTGCTCCGACCTATAGACTGGATGAAGGAAGTGCCATAAGAACGAGACCGACTCGTCCCGACTTTCTACAAAAAATCTAAAGAATATCTCTACTTTTATCTCTTATTCTATTTTAAAAAAGGAAAGAATATCTCGTATATCGATTGTCATAAAAGCTAATAGACATTTTTTTCTGTAATATCTTTTTTAACTTTTTTTTTTAAAACTACCAAGCCTTAATAAAAAATAGGTTTTTATTTAATATATTTCAATAATTTATATTTTATTCGCTATTTTAACGAAATTCGCGAACGTATTTATAACAAAGCGTGTTTAGTTACGAAACGATAATTCGAACATTTCATATACATAGAATAATAATTTAAATCAAATTTAAGTGCTCGAAAAATTAAAGNAAAGTAATAATTTTATTACACGTAATTAAATAATCAAAATAATATAATTTTATTATAATAAACTCTATGTTAAATGTAAACATAAACGTCGGTTTAATTATAACTCGTTTTTTTATATTTAATTTTTAAATTCATTTTTTTTCTCGCGTCGTTATTTTATATTATTATATTTAAAGCTTCTCGACAGATGGCGGTAGCGATCGACGTTTTAATCTTTTTCCTCCCTTCTCTTCCTCTGAGCAACAAAAAACTTTCTATCCTATAAATAAATTTTAAATTTATTAAACAAAATTAAATAAATGTTAAATAAAATATTAATAAATATTACATTTATTTATTTGGTTTCATATTTTTTTAATAGATAAAAGGTGAATTTACATTGTCATTTTTATTTCTTCTATTAAAATAAAAATTACACGCTTAAAAGTAGGCAAAATACAAAAATTTAGTCGGTGATATACTCTTATATTGTAAACTTATATAATTTATATACAGTATTTCGTTGCAATAAATAAGACAGGTATAATAATCTTACGCTGTACAAATTTTGAAATAGAAATAAAGATTTTTATGATGTTTGAAAGAACGTTTGGAAACCAATATATATTTTATTCCTTTATAAACGATTCGGGTCGAATCGGGTATTTAGAAAGATGCAAGTCAGCTTCGATTTATTAAAAAAAATGATCACGAAAACCTGTTGAAAGTATTCATTTTTATAACAGTTCATATTACTATTCCGTTCCTATTTCTTTTTATTAACAACTTCTTTTAATTTAGTAAAATAAATAATTAAATTCATTTTGTTACGACTAAAACTTCTTTAATACAATAGAAATATTATTATTATGCTGATTTTATTTTGATATTAACTTAAATTTAAATACAAACCTACAATCGTTCTTCTTGATTAATTGAAACGTATTTACTTTAAAGATTTACATCCGAATGGATCAGAATATTATTTTGATTGTTTTACTTTCGCTGCATTTTCGGAATCATAATTTGCTGAATAAATTTGTAAATACATAATAAAAAGAATGTATTAGTCATTAATCGTTACGCTTTGATAATTTGTAATGAAAATTCTTACAAAACATATCATTAAAACACCGAAAATTTTTTAAAAATTATGCTTTTCTTATTATTATTTTGCTAAAATTCTACCAATTACCAATTTTTAAACTTATTATATTTTCGCATATAAAATAATTTATGTTGTTTTTAATTTTTTAGAAATTTTCTCAGTAAAAAGAGTCAAAATTTTCTAAAAATTATGAAATAATTAACCGAATTTCTGACTCATTATTTAGAATTGATGCTAATTTTATGTTTGATTGTAAAATTGAAGTAATTATTATGATTTCTTTAATATGTATTTGATTATGGAACTTTACCTTTTTTTATTTTATTTAAAACATTTTAAATCTATTTAAGCGCAATATTTTCGAAAGCGTTTTATCTTACGGGTGAGGAGAGGGGCACGTGAGATGGACACGGAAGAAGGGTTTTTCTTTCTAAATATTGTTAGATCATATTTTCTAAAATCAGATTTCGTCGAGAACCAGTTTGTTCTACGCGCTATAAATCGCGTTAATGAATGGAAAGTAGGCGAAACTAAATGCCAAATCAAATGTTATTGTAAATGAAATCGTCGTTACATTATTTAAATCTCCATATTTTGGCAAAATATTAAAATAGTGCTCTAATTACCGTTACCGACTAAATCTGGTCGAAACTGGTATGACATATAAAACGTACAGTACATTACTATACGTTACGTGTAACTTATTTTTCTATATATGACTTTAATAAATTCTACCAAATAATGTAAGAATACAGTTAAAACTCGATTTAGCGCCATAATTTGTTTGCATCTGACGTTAACATATTAAACCGAAGACCAAATAATGACATTTACGTACTGAAGTCCTATGATTTGGTGGTAATAATTTCGTTTGCACTTTGAAATCTTACATTTAGTAATTTGCAGGTACCAAAGAATTTTCTAAATTTAAAAGGAAATTATTAGCAGATATTGGTTGAGCTATTTAGAAGATCGCTACATCGAGATTTGATTGCAATTAACTCATTTAAATATATAACTTTTAAACATTTCGATTCAAAATATTTACATAAATCAAATAAGAAAGGATAAACATCAAAAACACTGTATAAAAATTCAATTATTAAGAGGTAAGTCGATAAATTACATTTTAAAAAACGAGTTATTTTAATCTATAATGTTTTTTCCAATGTTTTCTTAACTTTATTAAAATCTTGAATGCGTAAAATTAAATTGTATATAACCCTCCAAGGTTTGCTTAACAAACATCATCTACTAAATAAAAATATACAAATGCTTCTTACCGAAAAGAAAATAATTATTTTTACTTGTTGCAAAGTTTGTTTCTTCGACTTTTTAAAATTCGAATCATTAAAAATTGTTAAAAATTGTTTTGTTGCGTTCGCTGAACCGTTTCCATTTCTATGAGTTATTGTTATATTTACACGAAAATATTTTTCATAACGATGTATTTATTTCAATATTTTTGCTTAAAAATAGAAATAAATAAATAAATAGAATTGCATTCCTAAGAAGCTTTTAACCTACAAAATGAGACGTCGAATATAAATATATATATATATTTTTTTATTTTTAGAAATTAGAAATATAAAAGGTTTATATTCGGTAAGAAAAGAGGACTTAAAAGAATATTTATATATTCTACAAATCGAGCGATAACGAGTTTTAATTGCGTGGATTATGTGGACGGGGTTTTAGTGTCAATGATATAATAAAGATATTTTGACGTTCATAAACGCATCAGAACACGCTCCGGGCCTGTAATAGATCCGGTTAATTGGATATTTATCAAAATAGCTATCGGGATGTTATACGATTATCGGTCGGGAAAATTGATCCCCCCCGTTTGCTCGAAACGAATCCCCTCAAATTTACAAAGCGTTCCGATTTTAGTTAAGTATGGTAAAGATTTTTCTTTTCGACCGTCGAAGAACAAATTGAATCAAAAGCGAAAATGTCCTCTTAATTAAATCTTGTCGACTTAATTAGACAACGTCGAATGGAGAAACTCTTAATGACTTTCGCTTGGCGCCAATTACGGAAAAGCCTCACTTTGTTTCCTTTCTTAATAACCTTTTATGAAGGAGTCAATAAGAGATATTTCTTAATTAATCGGAATTAACCGCGTGGATGATACGAAAGGACAGAACGGACCGAGACGATTCGCTTTCTACAATAAAAGCAAGTATAGAAATGCACGCTTTGGATAGGGGATGAAAAGCGGCCTCTACCACCGATCCTTTTGTACCTTCATATAAACTGCGCCTGCTCTATTATGAAAATGTAGGTGGGTCGTATAAGCGGTTAGGTATCGGGCGATACTAGTAGTCGACGCGCTCTTTGTTTCAGGTAAGCTGACGCGACATTCTTCGCGTCGTCGCGTCCGTACCTTCGCTCTCGACACTAAACTGGCTTCGCGCGACGTCTGCCTTTAACCCCTTTTCCTTACAATTAAATGGATAGATGGATAGTATCGCGTACTTATTTCGACAAAGTTAAGTTTTAGTACGCTCCGTAAATTATTATCGAATTTTATCGATTTGAAAATATTTAAGTAAATAAATAATGTATTTTAAAGTTAACATTTTACTGTATTTGTTAATTATTTTCAGTCGTTGAAATAATTGGATATTTTTTTTATTAATATAGATTTTAGTCAATCCTGACGTAAATTTAATATAAAAAGTTTTGCATATTTTTAATGTTTTTATAAATTTGTATTTAAAGTATTCGATTATAATACTTTAAATACAAATTTATAAAATAATAAATATATTAAAAAATACAAATATTTTCAAAGAAATAAGCGATCATATTCGAATTTATTAAAGTATGCAAATAATCCAAATTAAGAAAATGACGAAGGGAAAAAAATGAAAAAATTTTAAAGCGAAATTATAATAAACTTAATACAGCGTATATCTTAATGATGCGTTATCTATTCAAATAAACGATAAACATAAACAGGTAATTATAAAAACGATCCGAGCGAAGGGAAGAAGAATAGGGATCTAAATGTCAAGTAGGTTATTTGAATTCTCCACCGTCTTCGATTAGTCGGAAAAAAAGTCGAAGATAACGTTTTCGCAGCGCTTTTTATTTTAATAATTGTGTTTTCCGAATGCAAATGAGAATTTTCGATTTGTTTACTTAGATTAGTTAACGTTTTGCCTTTTTTTCAGATACTTCATTCCCAATCGAAGCTAATATTAGTCGGAATGTCGAAAGAAGAATGCGTGGCAGCGGTGATTGCGGTCTCATTAATTGGAATGATCGGTGAGTTAGTGACAAAACTAAAAACTTTATTTATCTCTCGTTGCTTCTGTTTATGTTCATTTCAAATTTATTTTCGGAAATTTTAAAGGATCTTATCGAAAAGATAACACAAATTAGATTTCAAATAAGTTTTACGTCCTGACGACCGTTCGTCATAAACCCACTGACAAAATTTAAATAAATAAAAGACTTATTATAACGAAAAGACGTATTATTGGTCTTTTCATTATTAGACTTGTATCCGTTCAAATCTGAAAGTGGATTTTAGTTCGTTACACTTTCATTGCTGGTTAATTTTGGGTTGAGTCGAATTTTAAGGTGATATGTCCTGTAGATCAAATATACCAAGACCATATCCTATATTTGATTATCACGAAATTGCGAAAGCAGTATTGCGAATAATAATTCGCAATACTGCTTTCGTATTGTGAAAATATTGCGGAGCAGTAAAAATATGCTCTTTTACTGTGGCGTCGAGAACTATGTCTATCTATTGAATCGCTTACAAGCTAATGAATTGATTTAAGCACAACGAAGGTCATAAATTACTATCATAGATGAAATTATTTGACTGAGAACTTTTTATTATAAACGAAAATGAAGGTTTAATGTCCAGGAGAAATGCGATGGTGACGTCTTTCATCGCATTTTAATTCTGGATTCTTTGACGTTTCAAAACTACGAGTAAAAGTTTAAAAAAATATTGTTTAAAAAATTAATAGGCCTAAATGTCTAATTATTTTGTCGCTTATACATATATTAACAAGACATAGGTTTGAAAATACATTTTATTTTTGAACGCGTTACAAGATTTGTTTGAAAATACAAATTTATTTTATTTTAATGTAGGTAATAGGCAATCGTAATTTAAAGGAAATTTATATACTAGAAATTAAATTTTTTATATGAGTTAATTGCTAAGTTTTGCAGAAGTTTAATACAGATTATATAGGCTAATCATAAAGTTAATTCAATGAAATAGAAAAATATAAAAACAACTGACCACAGAAACCTTATGTAACAAGAGCTTGTCACAGAGATTGAAAAGTACAATACATTCTGTAAGCGTATTATCAGATCAACAATATTCTAAGTGCTGGAAAAAATAAAGACATTTTCAGAGGTTGTAAGGTGACAGATGTGAAAATACTAAGATGCTATAAATATAAACAATATAAAGAGTGCCAGAAAAGATGAGTAGGATATAAAATGAAAACATCAATGTAAGTTAATTATGAGTGTAGAGATGGAAGTGTATCTGAAGTGATTTTTTTCAATGATAAGACGGTCGAATCGGTAAAATATCTATAATGATAGTCATGAATAATAATCTATACTAATATTATAAAGAGATAAAGTTTGCAAGTTTGGATGTAGGAGGTAATCTCCGAAACTACTCATCCGATTTCAAAAATTCTTTCACCAATATTTAGAATGGACCTTCAGTGTGGACAGGCTGTATATTATTCCGTTAAACATTCATATAAATTAAAAGATATCATCTAGGTAAGCGTTATATTTTGGTGTCAGCGTGTGGCGAGGGGCAAAACCCGTACGTATACGAAATAGGTAACCGCGCGACGCAGTGCACGTGTCCGACCTTGTACATTATATAGACTAGATGTCGAAATTTCCCCCGGGGGAGAGAGACAAAATTAAGGCTTACCGTGAAGAACTCGGCTTCTATTATACTATTTTAGATGCGGTTTTTTGCGTTTTTGATTGCCTTTTAATAGGGTACGTCAAGAGAATGTACACTAAGAAGGGATTTTTCGAAATTCCCTCCCGCGAGGAGTGTTATACATTTATAACAGATACATTTTGAGCCACAGCAACGCGTGGCCGGCTACAGATAGAAATCATTATAAATAGAATAATAGACTTCGTAGATGACTTGGTTAAAAGTTGTCAGAGAAATCGAAAAGTTGTAATTCAGAATCTCTCACCCAGTCTGATCACTCCATTGTGGGTCAGGCTCTTTCCTAATGGGGTACTTTCCATCCGATCACGTAGTCTTAATCTGATGAAATGATCGATCATCGTGTTGAGTAATTAATCGCTTGATCTGTCAGAAACAACACGATAAAATGTGAAAGAAGATAGGGCAGGATAGCAGAGAACTTTCAAAGTTCTATATAGGAAACATTCATTAAAATTATTTAGTTTATTTTTGTCCAGAAACAAACAAATAAATAAAATTATCTTCTTGTAAACGAATGTACAGTACAGTACACCTAATTTTTTTTTCTAATTTGGATGTCGATCTTTCCTGAAATCATAATTTTATGACATGGATGTAAGGACTTTCCAGTAAAAACTATAATAAACTACAGATCTTTTATCTTTTCTCTTTTTCATTTCTATTTTATGTAGGCTAATTCTCAATTTTAGAACTACTACTGCTAGATTTTGATTCTTTTCTCACACGAAATTTAATTTCTGACATTTGCTTCGCAGAACAATAGTCTATCGTTCTTATCATACTTTGTGGATCGATTTTACCTTTTCAAAATATTCGCTAATACGGAAGAACAGAATACATGTTACAATTTTTACTACATGCGTCAAATGTATTTTTATTTTATGCTAATTATTCACAAATTAATTTAAAAGTAGGAAAACGAAGTCGCTTTTTTCGCTTAAATCAGGGGTTCTTAACCTTTTTTCATGTATTGATTCTTTAAAAAACTTTTTTTTTATCGAACCCCTTCAATATTATATATAAATATATATGCAACAGTCTCCTATATAATTTTTAAAATGTATCTTCCTATATTTATTTCGGAACAAAAAAAAACGTGTAAAAATTTTTAATATTTTAAAATAAACTTTTTACATTTACAAAGTTTTATTGATCCCCTTCAAACTTTCTTCAACGGGGTCGATATTGGACCCTTGAGAAAATTGGTTCCCCTAAGGGACCAATATCGACCCTAGTTGGGAAACCCTGGCGTAGGTGAACTATTGCAAATTAAAATTTAAATCGTACGAATTGCCAAGAATAAGAAAAACTAATAAATTAAATTACAAATTAAAGACAAGAATAGATAATGTTATGTAGGTGTTATGTCACAATTATTAAAAACCTTGATGGACAAAAGAGATTTCTGAATTATTTAATGGTAGTATGTGAGAGAATATGTCTCTCACATACTACCATTTAAATATTTCAGAAATTAAACGACATTATAATATTGTCTTCGACTCACTATTTTGTAGATATAATTACGTAATGAAACTTGAACATCAATTTACTAAAAATTTTAATTTTGTAACGTTTTCATCCAGTAGTGTCTTCAATTCTGTTTAAAATATTTGAAATAGTTTGAGTAATGTTAACGTGTAGATTTGTCTCCATAGAACGAATTTCGAAAAGGATTACAAAGCGTATAAAACTTCGCATCGTATTTTGCTATTGCGTCAAGTTTGAATTTCACGTTTTTTCAAACTGAAATGATTAGCGAAATTTCGGAAAAGTAATTTTTCGTTCATCTGCAGTCATTTCTATAGTCGTAAATGTGTTTTCTTCACAATCTCACTCTCTTTTTACTTTCCCGGTTGTTATATATAACAGAAAGAAAGTATGGCGATCGGTCAAAAAAGATCCCCAAGATTTTTACATTTTTGTATTCAGGACACCTTGAAACGTCGAGAAATGCAAAAAAATTCGGAGTTTTTTCTGTATATATTCATGTTAGTGTGTGGGAGGCACGATCTTGTTCATCCTGTTTGAAGCTTAATAACTTCTGTGCTTTTTGTCGAAAATGTCTGAAATTTTGCTGGGTAGTTTTTTGTTAGAGGGATTGATGCTATTAAATTTTGGTGGTCGAGGGGTGGGAAGATAAAGGGATCGTGTGTATTTCCAGTAGGATCAGACTTAATGACGATTTTACTCGTTATTAGCATTTACAATGTTTTAAAAACTGTAAACTTTTTGCCATTTTTAAATTGTTAAAAATATAAAATTTTTGAAAATAAAATATGATAAGAGATGGCTCACCAAATGTCACCAGCAAAGTTAAGCAACTCGTTTCTGGATTTTTAACTTATAGATCAGTAATAGTAATAGTAGCTTTCTCATTATTCTAAGAATATGATTTATTAATTTGTCAAATTGTGGATGATATCCCTAAAACTTTTGAAAAAGTGACCTGAAATGCGAATCATCTTCTAAGTTGAAATGTGTTGATTAAAATACATTTATCGTACAGAAAATTATAATCTAAATCATAAATCAAAGTATAATAATCCCTTCAATATTATATGAAGGACTGTTTAAAGTGTATTAAGTGAAGTGAACACCCTGTTGTTCTGTAATTTTAAAAATGAGAAAGATTTTAGTTATCAATCGTAAACCCTTTTTAGTTTGAGTCTCATTAGAACCGAATGGTCTTTGAAAAGTTTCACAACAAAAACACAGTTTTCGATACATTTTTTTCAAATAAGACTATCAATTTTTCTAAGTTTCCTTCTCTCTTCTTAAAGTGGAAATTGAATCGGTGTAGAAATTCGTCATTATCGTTTTGACTAAATTCGATGCTTTTACAAATTTTGAATTTGAATTCAAGAGATGCAAATTTAGGTACTTTTAAACATTTATAAAGACATCTAATTCAATCAAATCGAGAAAAATGAAGAGCTTCCGTCCTATCCTAGTTGCACATTAAGATTAAACTTGTAGAATTAAAATCTTACAAATAATTTAATTTAGGCAGTGGTCCAATATGGAAGGTTTTATCTGATTAAGTTATAACCGTTAATTATTTAGAACGTAATCTAATTATTTAAGTAAACAATTGGATTTCTTATTAAGGAATAGCGTACGAGAGATTCCGAGGTATTGTTATCTTTTAACGAAGTTCATCCAACGTTCTTTAGTTGATGTTTATGTATTGTACAGTACAGTACCCAGTGAATCGTTACGGATATTACGTCGACAGTTATGATACTGTCGTTTTCGTAAAGACTACGGTTCAGTAATGAAATCGCTCAAAAATGCGTAAACCCGACAAATATATCCTACTAATTTCTTGTAAATTTCATTAATTTGACGATTTAATTTAACATAATAAGATCTTAAGAAAATATTAAACAATTAACGAATGTTTTCTTTTGTGACTGAACGCGTGTATTTGCAAGTTTTGATCTGAAATTATTATATCGGTTGTAGTAAGAATTGTGGAATAGCAATTATTTGATTGTAAAAACGAAATTTCAATAATGTAATTAAATATATTAATTGTTTTATTACATTTTTTTAAATTTAGATTTTTTTACAAGTAAACAGTCCCTCGTTATATCGCGGATTCGGATATATCGCGCTTGTTTGGCCCCAAAATTTTAAAAACATTTGAATTAATAAATTTTAAATTACCAACTGCCATAAAAATTTTTTCCATGGAAATACGGTATTTTATTCCTTCCTTTGTCCTTGAAACTACTGCAGGCAGAACAATAAATTTGTCAAGTTCTAAATAAGCAAAACAGGTGGACAGATCAATTATCCGTCAATTCACACAGGTGTGAAATTTCGAATTCACTGCGTAATGTGTAAGAAAAAGATTTCTTTATTTCTGAAGAGAAAGTTTTAAAATTTTTATACAGTAGTAACTTTATTTTGCGTTTTAGAGACTACTCTGTAATTTATGTTTTGATGTTCTATTCTATGCTCAATATTTACATAGTAAATATTGAGCATAGAATAGAACATCGAAACATAATATGAATATTAATATTAACTGGTAAAGCCAGCGACAGGAGATGATGTCAGCTTTTACCAAGAGCGCTTTATTTTTGGAACGGACTGTACAGGTACAGTACAATACGTTGTGTCTTGTCTTCGTTTTATCGTATCTCTTTTGACGACTCCTTGAGCGTTAACCAAAGACATTTATCTATTTACAAATTATTATTACGTATTAAATACAGTAAAAACTCGATTATTTCTTAGAGTTTGCGTTTTTACTTTTTTCGTCTTTCTGGATTATTTGTCAGAGTGCTTAATTTAATTTTTGGAGTACAGTATGGTTACAGTATTTTTCTTTTTTTTGCTATTGCTATAATTGGGTCATTCAAATATGATGTCACTAGGATTTAACGAGTAAGTTTAAATCCTTTGTGACTAGATACTTTCTCTCCCTGACATATTTTGTCATCAATTTTTAGACATTCCTTCTCTGCTGATGTCATAGGTCAGGGGGTCGGCAATCTTTCAGCGGTGTTGTGCCGAACGTAAGTTATAGTGTTATTCCGAGTGCCGACATGATTCTACCAAGTTTAATATATATATTATCAAAATTAGTCTGGTTATAACGGACTTCAAAAATGTATAATTTTCAAGTTAAGTTGTTAATTGAATTACATGTGAGCGCTTGCATAACACGTAGATGGCAACTCGGAGCGCTGTAATGGAAATAGAAATTCGTTTTTAATGTATCACGGCCTTCGCTGAACTATGACTTCCGTTTAAATGTATAATTAATAATTAAAATATAATTTTTACTACATTTCTATTCAATCAGAGTGCCACTGAAAATCGTCCCGCATACAACGTTTGACAGACCATAGGTTGCCGACCCCCTCTCATAGGTGATATGCTACCCTCTGATATTAAAATCAAACATTTCTGTAAAACAATCTCTACTACATTAATTTATTCATATTTCTTGCCAAAGCAAAGCTAATTTTAAAAATAGGCCAATTAAAGAAAAATGAACTGATTTGCCACAGAAGAGTCTGATGACCTAGATTTAAATTAATTTGTAAAACCGCTGAAAAATATACTAATATATATTGCCTGTAACCTGTACCCGTAGAGGTTAAACTGTTGCCATCATTCTTTTATATTAAAAGTACTACTAAAGCACTTTCAATAGAACATGCTGTATTAGCACAGCTCTTCTACTCCCGATTCCCGACGAATTATTATTCGTCGGGAATCGGGAGTAGAAGAGTTTCTGCTAAAGTCAGTTTTTTCAAACTATCGTTCGTCAACCTAACTTTGATGGGTCCAACCGATTTTGTTTCGACGTGAATTTCCTATTCTGATTTCAGGTTTAATATTAAAATATTTATATGGCTCTCTAATTTCGATTAATAACTCTATTCATCATTAGTCCAGGGAAAGTGGGAAAGATAAGCCTCCACGAGAATTTCTAACATGAATACGTTGGAAGCTGCGTTCACAATGTTGGCAATAACAATATAAAATTAATTGAAATCTACATTTTCATTTTTGTCCTTTTTTTTTATAAAACATTGGAGAACCGTGGTTCGAGTTCTGATAAATCTTCATGCTATGGTTGGCTACTTCAGGTCCCATCTCTCCCCATTCAACCGCCTTCACTATGACCTAGACCAGTGTTTTTCAACCTTCTTGAATACGCGACCCCTTTACAAGTTAAAAAAATTCTGGCGACCCCCCAGGGCCATATTAAAACTATATCAGTGACTTTAAAAACTACGTATTTAATTTTCTTTCTGTTGAGACCAAAATGTCGATCGAAAAACCAATTGCACTTTAAAATAAAAACGCAAAGCCTTCTCACTGAAATTGTAGTTTTATTTATTGTAGTGTAGGTCCTACAAACACTTGTCTTTTTCTTTTACCCGCGACCCCCCGTGTAAGGCTTTGCGACCCCCCTGGGGGTCGCGACCCACAGGTTGAAAAACACTGACCTAGACAATGTATGATAGATATGAAAAAAAACTCTCTTAGAACAGAAACCCGCTGAAGCTCTCCGCTGAACAGAAAGAATTAAAATTTAAAACTTCCTACAATTCCATTCTTAAAGGTATACGACAATATCTTCTGTGAAAAGATGTAATGAAAATCGTGCGAGAAACATTGCACTTTGCGACATGTTCTTCGATCTATTGATAAGTTGCCAGATTTAAAACGTTAAGGAAAGCCAAACTGTTACACGTATGAATTTTATAGTGACTTTATATAAAGTTACTTAATTCTACTGAGATACAGAAAATTGATGGGAGTCAGATTTAGAAAATGAACACAAATTTCAGATAGCCACTAAAAAGAAAGAGTTTCTGAGATAAAAAACGATTCAGTAGAAGATACTTACCAATAGTTCTATCATTAAAAATACAGAAAAGAATATTGTAAGGGAAGAATAAAAATTATGAGTATAAAACGCAAAATTTTTTATGCTGGCTTCCAGAAAGGCAGTGCTTTTTTAAATTTCATATATACAAAAAACAAAATGTATAATAAATAATTTCAAAAAAGCAAATAGCAAAATTGCCAATTAGATTTTCTGACGCCAATCAGTCCTGAAAAGAACAAATTCTGAGAATTTGGTGTCAAAAGAACAAATGTGGCAACTCTATTGAATTAAGCAAGACCATGCATTGACAATTCAGGCTTGCCGACCGCTACATGACATGATCGAGATTTGAAGATACGTCGTGAAAATATTACCGATACATACTGTAGATAGAAGTATAAATAATAATTGGAAAAATAATTCGTCGAACTCTTATGCAAAATTTGGAAATAATTTTAGTAAACTTCGATCAGCTTTTAATCGTAACTACTAACGAAGGACGAAAGTTTCTTCTCTGGATCAATTTCTGATATTTATATGTCGTTTATAATAGTCTAATAAAGACAAATTTCAGATCAGATTAAAGTTTGTCCGGATGTCATACGAAAGTATATGACGCAGCACATGCATAAAACGTGTGTTCTGTGCAATTTACCAACACTCCAATGACGAAACTATAACCATCTTGTTTGAATAATGCCAATGCTTATTAGTTGTTATCTGTTATGATTGTGAACAAGAGTGTGACTGTATCCCGAATAGACGCCATTACGTCGATTTCTTATCTTTATTGAGAATTTAGTTCGTTTAAATTTTCTTTCCTTCTCTCAAATGTATACTTGTTAAAAATTATCATTTTTATTGTAAATAAGTTTATTTGGAATAAGGTTTGTTCTAAATTTTCTTAAGTTTTACCACCAAAAAATGATTAAATTGATTAAAAAACAATTATAAATTCGACAAAAAAAGAAAACTTTTTAGATGAATTAGTGAGTTATGCGTTGATATTTCCATAATTTTTTAAATTGAAGTAATTGCTGTCCTTTTTTTTCAGTTTTTACTCTTTCTGCCCTTTGGGACTAAAAGATCATCATAACAATCGCGATTTCGGCTTGGCCCAAAACGGGCTGGTAGTTTTGTGCAGGCTTCAACACATGGACGAGAAATGAGAAACGATTACAGATCCTCACTGTCTATGATGAATTATAAGATCTGGATAGGATTAGAACAGAATTTTCTACATGTTCTGAATATCTTTAAAATCAAAGTAGGCCAAATAACTGGGCGGTAAGACTGATTTTGAAGATATGTCTGAACTATATTTTTAAGGATCGTTATATTTACGGTATGTAATTCTTACGAAAAATGATTAAGAGACGAATAGCGTAGAAAGATTTAAATGTTCTTTTTACGAAGTACGTTTAGTCGAATGACGTTTTTTTCGATTTGCTATCGTAATTCTAAACTAGATATATTATATAAAAATATCGCAGTAAAACAGTTTCGTTAAACTAAAATAATACGAAGGCGGGCAACCGAACAAATAGTTAGAAGTTAAGAAAAATGCGTTTTATTTAAAAATAAATACCAGTTATTAAATACATTTGTTATAAGTGAACTCTACAAAATATCGTTTATAATCTACAGAATATCATTTTTTTTATTTAACGGATTTTTTCGTTATACTGTGTAATATGTTCAAATACAACAACAAAAAAATTTTTTTACCGTTAACATTTTTATTAACGGCTACCAACTCAGAACGAATAAAAGGCAGACTTCTTAACACAAGTAAATGAATTGATCATTAAATTAATAACATATTTAAGTTTATCGTCTTAAGACGTTTGTTCAATGACGAGATGCCGCTATTACTATTACTGCCGGAAATACTATCGTTTTTACGCGAGGAGCGATGGCTTATTAAACATTTAAAGTGAACTACCGAAGACTGGTTACAGAGACGAAATAGATAAACAGAAAAATGAAAATTTCTTTATGATTTTTACACACAAGTGTATATAATTAGGAATACATTTGAGGAAAAAAATATACGAGGTAACTGTAGTAATTTAATATTATTTTAATAAATTTTCATCCATTCGAATTAAAATTAACAAGATTGAGATATCTACAATTATTGATTTGTTTTTATAAGAAATTGTAAGCAATTATTTTCGAAATATTATTTTTATATCGTTTAGGGATTAGTATTACCGAATGGTAAGAAATTACCAAAGAATTTCGCAAAAGTACTTATATAAAAATCAATTTATTTTCAGTAATTACAGAGATAAGGGAAAAAACGATTTAGAAATTGATAAAGATTGTTAAATACGATATTCGAGGATTAGTTTTGATTGGCTCTTATAAACTAGAATAACTCCTACGTCTGGCCATCAAATTGGTCTTTATTTTAAATTGCAATAAAAAAAGAAAATGTTAAGCGATTAATATTATATAAATTTTAAATGTAAATAATTTTTTAACTTAGTTGATATTCTTTAATTTTCTCTTTGGTTAAGCGTAAATTGTTGTGCTTTACATCAGTCTTTAATAGACTGTATCGTTATTTCTTAATTCTCACCTGTTTGTTCTTCACTCGTTTTTAAAGAAAAATAAGAAAGTTGTTATAAAATTGTCATCTAGAAATGAAGAGCAACGAAAACTCTCGCTAGACTTTTAAAAGTTTTATTTACTCAAAATATAGGCCTATACGTCTAACTAAAATTCAAGAATTACCTATCTGTAACTTCGAAATGGTTAAAGGAACCAATCTATGTAGTTTTATTGTTATTAAAGTTATTTTTTAAAATTAAATTCCTCGTTATTAAAATGAAAACTCTTAAATTCTTTTTAAATATGCCAAATTATATTTGATTCTTATTATTCACGCTATTGCGGAATTACTTTTGGTATCTCGACCTCGACCGAAATGTAACGCTGGTCGAATTTCTGTTTAGTAATTTGTTAAACGTCTATAAAATTCTTTCGTTTTCTGTAAAAATAAGTAAATTGTTTATGAAACAATTTCGAGCGGATAATTTGCGATTTTTTTCTCTAGCTTTTATAGTCTTTATTCTAAAAAGTCCTCCTTTATGTCGTATATGATTTTATTCTTTTAAAGGTAAATGAAATAAATTAATATATTCGAAAATAATTCAATTAAATCGATATCATTCTCGTGTAAAATGATAATGAAATTCGCAGTTGTTCTTGTCTTTATACTAAGTATTTTATGTTATATGTTGACAATTCACTCAAACCTATAAAAGGTTCATTTTATATTTCATTTCCACTGAATACTTGTTATTACGTAATGTAACTTAACAGATGCAGACAAAATACAAAGTTTAGATTTACTTATTTAAGACTTAAACAAGTTATCACAAAGGAATTGTAAAAATGGAGTTTAAATTTTTTTTTAAATAAATATTAGAATAGGAATATTCGAGACTAACTATCGAATTTAATTATCCCTTAATTTGCAATTTATGAGTGGAGTTATGAGTATCGTTGACTTCGGTTTCACAAACGCTGAAGTACTGTACGCCCCATCTTCGATGCTACGTAACATAATCGACAGTACTATAACACGAGAAACTACGTAATATCGAAAAAGAATGCAATGTCGAGAAATGGGACGTAGTATCTCGACATTGCATCCTTTTTCGATATTACGTAGCACAATTGATCACGTAGTTTCTCGTGTTACGTAGCATCGAAGATGTCACGTACTGTACAGTACTTCAGAGTTTGCGAAACCGAAGTCAACGATACTCAGTCATTGAGTTCTTCCCATAATTCCTCTTAAATTTCGACAAAAAAAACGATCGCATTTGACAGTTAATTTGTGATTAAATATCCCGACATTAACAAAGCTACTATTTCATTAAAAATTTTATTTTAATTAAAAGACGGCATATTTTTTTAATGAAGTCATTGGACTTTTTAGATTTAGGCTATTTGCGTAATCTGAGTGTCATATTTCAAAAATGCGTCATTTTTTAAAGTCATAATATGTTTACTCAATATATAATATTTCGTCATCTCTTATGTTAAATAAAAAAGACGTATACAAAAGATAAATGGGACATATCTGTTCTTCGCATCGATCCTAAGGCAAATTCTTGAATGAAAATTCCATGATATTACATTTGTTCCCTAGAGATATAGCCTATCTGTAAAAAACTAAACTTAAAACTATGAAGAAAAATTACAATAAAAAAATAAAAATGAAAATAATCGTAATTTCTTCATTGGCTAATCCTACATCATGTAGCCTAAATAAATTTCCTTAATGTTTCGTTTATTATTTATCATCATTCAATTGAAACAGTTTATAAATAAATCTTACAGGCTGATACAATTGAATAATAACAGAATGTTTACTTTATTTACTTTATTTTAACTTTTATTTATATATTATAATAATAAATCTAAACTTTTTGTAGAAAATTTAAAATTAAGACGAAGTGTAAGTGTTTATTTCCGTTTGTTATATTTTTAAATATAGAAATATTTAATCGATAAAATTAATCTAGAAACTTTTAAACAAAACATTAAAGTAATTTTCATAGGTTTAGATATCGTCGTTTTCTACAAATTGCATCAAATCTAATGTATTTATCTATCGATGATTGGAATTTAAAAATATTTACTGTATATTAAATCTAATGAAAGAACATTTTACATTAACTTCAACAATTTTTATTACAGGAGGACAAACACTGAATAACGAATTATATTTCTCCAGATTACATCCGATTCAGGTAAATATTTTCAAAATTGTTTCGTAGTTGATCGTATCGAATTTTTTAAAACTAGTTAATAACTTATTTTGCGCCGTAAACGCTAGAAATTATATTTAAAGTTAACTATTAACTTCGCAAATAAAATTTTACTACACTTATAATAAACTTCGTCGTTAATTTTTTTTATGAACGTAAACATTCGATGATCTAGATGATTTTTTAACTTATCTTTCTATTTCAAATATCCGTTATTTTATTAATACTTCGTCGAAATGATAAATTATACTTAAAACAGAATACTTACTGAAAAATCTGTTTGCCATTTTCTTTACGTGTTTATTGTAATGTGACAAATAGACAAATTTTATATTCTCATCGTAAACCCAGGTTACTCTTAATTGTTATATCTGAATAGAAAAAACGTAGCTTAGTTTAACGAAGATAACAATTACTACAGAATTGTTTGTCTACTAAAACTAAATTAAATCTTGACGATAAATTTTTAGTAATTGTCTTATACAAAAGCGCAATTCATTTATCGTTATGGCTTACTATTTTTTCAATAAATTCTCTATTGAAGAATTTATAGAGAAATTACTTCGAAAACAGGACGTCATAATCCGTAAATAGAATTTAGAACTGTGAATAGGAAGAACTAAGTGCATCTTCGATTCTTTAATTTCAATTATTTTTATTTTTATTTACAGTGGCTAGTGGATAAACCACTGAACACTGAAGGTGGCGGTTCGCGCCTCTCCAGTGAAGTTTTTCGGCTTTTTTTCGCGTGTCTTAACATTTAAATAGCAGCCAGTTTCCCTCAGTCTTCCCCATCTTTTGGCAAATCACCCACATGTTGCGTTGCCGTATTCTATGAGATCAAACCAAACCAATTTGTATTTATTTATTGTTTAATTTCTCTTGCGTGAAAAGGAAATAATTTGATTGAATTCTTTAATTGCGTGCGTACGAGTATTGGTAAAGTTTCGCTTCGTTTTAATCCTTTCCGTAATTTTTTCCGGATTAAAGATATTTGATAATTGTTTAGTTATTCTTTAGTTTCCGCAACAAAAATTAATCAATTTAAATGAAACACAAATTGATTTGTTTAATTTAGAACACAGNTTGATAATTGTTTAGTTATTCTTTAGTTTCCGCAACAAAAATTAATCAATTTAAATTATAATTATTTTTAGAACAAATTTTAATAATTTTGTCGAATAGCAAATAACTTTTTGTTTAGATACGAGGTATTTTAAGAAGTACTGTATTAAGAAAATATTTTAAAATACCCCGTTTAATTAATATCATTAAAATTATAAGTAGAGTCTAAAAAAAATTACATTTCTTAATTTTTAACTAGAATTATTTTTAATGTTTTACGAAATTTTTGTAGCCGGTCTCTTATCTTTATCTGGAACAGGGACGAAAGTGTGTTGTGTGGTAAATTGCTAAACAAATTCCATTCGGCAAACGAAAGTTCAAAAACAATTTAAAATTTGAAGCGAATTTTAGTATTAGAACTTTTGTTGGAACTTTTTATTTAACAAATTCTGGACTTAAAATTCATCTGTTGACTACAAATAAAACATTTAATTTAATTTTAAATTTAATAAATTTAAGTATGGATTTTAAATAAGAATTCTAAATTAATATTACAAATTTCATAAAGAAATAAGTGAATAAATTTTGCGATAAAAATTCTCGTTAAAAACTATAAATACAAATGAGCGATTAATTATTGTGACATCGTCACAATGCCGGGCTGCAATTTTTAATCATATTTTTAATTTATTTACTTTAAAACATATGCTTTCCATCTCAAATTAGTAGTGTGTTGCTCCTGTACGTACAGTACATCATACAGTACTTATCTACTAGAAATAGAGTGGTACCGGTTATCTATCTAACTCCTTTCAAGAAAAAATTTTGAACGAAAGTAATATGACTTCCGATGCAAATTGGAAGTTGGTATATAATTAATCGGGACCTCCTGCCTCTTAGGTTTTCATATCTAGTTTACATTGCTATCTATTTAACTCTGTTCTCGAAGTTAAGTGAGGACACACAGACGGACGACAATGGAAATTTAAGGTCTATAACTTTTTAAAAATTTTATCCCAATTGTAATAAAATGCTAGTCTGTTTAGGTCAGCATAAAAAATAGAAATAAGCATTTAGAGATAATAAAAATACTAACAGAAGTTATAATATTCTTAACAAGGTATTTGTAATTATTTTTCGGTGATGAAAGCGACGAGTGACAGAACACGAAGCGGCTGTAATGGATGTATGCGGATCGACACAGAGCTTCGAGAAGATGGGAGTGGCCGTTAATCAACAATTGCAACAAGTTACAGTTCATCCAGACACTTGGGTCTTCGTTACTCGATGCACGGCCGTAGGCAAACCCTGTCGCGGCGTTAAAGGTAAGTCTCTTTAACTGAACACTAACTACTAACTAAAACAATCGAATAAATTTTAGCATTCATTTTATTTTTATAATGAAGGTAAAAAAATATTGTAAAGAGATAACCGTAGAAAGTATATGTACAATACAACTTTCTATGATATATAACTATAGAATACAAGTTATAAACAAAGCTTAAGCTCTATATAGACTTACATCACAAATAGTTATATAAATTGATTGTAATCTTGACGACTTCTTTATTTAACTTCACTTAGCATCTAGAACTGTAGGATTTTGTATCAAAGTAGATAATCTTTTGTCAAATTTTCACGAGAAGACACAAAAATATTTAAACAAATTTAGGCGATACGATTCTCCGAACGATAAATAAACTCGGAAAGGATAGGCCTGTGCTTACTTACAGGGTTGTCGAGATGAAGAAGCTGTGGAAAAATCCCCAGCTGCTTCCTCTCGTTAAAATTAACTTGTTTGAAATAACTAGTCGAAGAACAGAGAAATTGCATCAAATCTTTCTTTTACTCAGTTCTATCCCAGCAACTTCAATTGAAACAGAGAAAGCTTTTTCTGCAATAAGACATTTCGTCACAAAATTGAGTCCGATTGTGTGACAACACCTTCGACAATAAATGTTTCTTAAGGCAATACTTTAAATCTGGTTAATTTTATGTTTGTTTTTTGGAAATTTTGTAAAATTTATTATTTTTTCATTTATTTAATTTTCGCTTCTTTAAAAAGACAAATGTTTTATTTTTTCAATGAAAATAAGTAAACAGATAAAATTTAATTCTTTTGTTTCTAATTTTCTATTGGTCGATAGCGGGTTTTCTTTAAAATCAAACTTTTATATAAATTTGATTAAAAATAAAAATGTGAATTCATCCCGAGAATTCCGGAATTTATTACGGTATTTTCCTCTTTCCCAGGAATGATAATTGCCTGGAGATTGAGAAAAACTTTACTTCCTACCCCTATAAAATTAGTATTTATTTTACTAACAGAAAATAAAATTGTTAAGATTGCTTGTTATTAATAAATAAATAAATATTCTATGTATTTCATTTGTTCAAATAAAAAAAAAAAAAAATGAAAACGTGACCCGCTCTACTTTCTAGGCCCATACAAACTCTCATGCTTCCTTATTTATTCCAATTATTCTCCAATCTCTTTTGATTAATTTCATTTAATTAAGAGTGTTATATTATTTATTCTCACATAGTTATTCATTGCTTTATATTGTTAAGTCTAGTACAGTACAGTACATAAATAGCAACGTCGTTAAAGTCAGAAAGTTCGTACGCTTTTCGTTATACGCAACAGTAAATAAAATAATTCGTTATCTACGGATCTTTTAGTCATTTTTCTTATTCTTATAGGCAATTTTCTTTTTTTCTTTTTTTTTATTCTCTCTCTCTCTCTCTCTCTCTTAACCTGAACATAAATTCTCCTCCATGAATTAATCAAATATTTCTTAAAGTTTTTAGAGAATTTCGTTGACTTACTACTACTACTGTATTATTTGATGACTAAACTGGAAAAATAGATGTAATTACTGTATATACACTACTAATGTTCAAAATACAGTAAAATAACATTAATGATTGTCCTATCTCGATTTATTTATACGTCTCTATTTGATATTCTTATTCTAAAAAAATGTGAATGTACTGTACATTTTTAAAATATGAGAATACGAAGTAATTATAGCATCGTTTTTTACAAGAAAAATGTTGCAATTAGTAAAACTTTAAACCACCAAATCGTAGTTTAGAAATTAGCAAATTCTTTAAACTGTAGCTTACAAAATCGATATTTTTTCATCGTGTTATTAGTAAGATTTTACCCGTGGGACTGGAAGAGATTAGTTCGATATCTCCTCCACATAAAAATAATTATAAAAATAGGAAACGATTATAATCTAAAATTCTAAATTGTAGCATTCTCTTGAAGATAACTGAAAGTTTCGTTTAGTGTATTATGACCGAAAACATAAATAAGAAAGGTTAATTTTTGTTTTATTTCTGACAGATTCGGACTATCAATGCCAACTTAAAATATTTTCATTTAGTTTTATTTTTTCCGTGATATCCAGAAATTAACGAATAACTATTATTGGTAAATAAAATATGTCAACTGAAAATAATCTTATCCTAAGCATTTTTTAAAATAAAAACTTTTCGACGTCTTTGATATAAGTCAGTATTAATAAAAATCAATTATATTTTCTAGAAATTTTGTAGAAATTTTTTCGAAGAAAAGTGAAAACTCGGAAACAAAAAAGGAGATTTCAGAATTAAATGTCAACTTTTATAATTTGCACAAACAAAACATTTTTATAAGTTTTTCCTTAACGAATTTTCCGAAAATATTATTAAAAGATGATCGAATATGACGACATTCAGAATATCGAAGAAGTTTTTCGTCCTGTTCAAATCCGAATTTTCAGAAATGGTTAATAATGGATTTAATATTGTTTCAGAAATGGTTAATAATGATTTAATATTGAAGTAAATCTATTACTTCTTTCCATTCCTCTTTTAATCGAATCGAATTGAATCTTCAAAACGCACATAGATTATTCGATAATGAGAATGCAAATCAGTTAGCTGAACAAACTACAGAGAGGCATCTTAAAATGATACACACCATTTCAAATACTAAAGTAAAAACAGAAATTAAAAGAATAAACTCTCAGTTTAACATATACAACACTCTCAGATTCCAAATTTAAAAAAGTAATAATTACTTCATGGTTTCAATAGCCACGCATTCTTGATCAAATTATTATACGTAACATGTAAGCTTACTGTATAGACCACAGGTTCTCAAACTTATTTCGACCACCGCCCACTTTGAAATTAAAAAAAATATATAGTACCCCATATTTTTTAACTTACCATTTTACATTACCATCTGTTGCGTATCTTAAAAACAGTTATTGCAAATATAATGTTTAAACATGCATTATTATATGGATAGGATAGATAGGGTATAATCCATATCCTATTTCTGAGATCAAAGAATGTTTCAATGAGAAGAAATAAAACTCACATTTAATCACTGAGCTTTCTACTGTCCCCAAAAGCCTTCAGCGTCCACAAGGAAACGTTATCGCCCACTTTGAGAAAGGATGACATAGAAGAAGTCTTTTGTTTTAAATTTCAAATTGTTGGTCGTCCAATTCGCGCAATTTTTTCTTAAAGTGTTAATTTTCTTTCTACAGTTTTGTCATTTCTTTGGATTTCTTGCTTTCTGGGATATCAGATCTTCGTCCTCCCTGGAGATCCGACAGCCAATCCACACGTGGTCACTTTGAGCATTTAGCCACATTTTCTTGCCCTTTGAAAATTGTTTGTAACTTATTAGCTTTTAGATTTAATAGCATTCTTGTTCTGGTTTTGCTACGGAAACTCTTAGATGGCTCATTTGCTGCTATCACTGGTCAACAGGTCTTTCGAAGTAGACGTCTATGCAAGTGTTACTTTGTCACTTTTCACCTCTGTAATCTACCTCTCATCTCTGTTATTCTATTTTTTCGCTGTATCTTTTCGATCCTCCTCTAAAGAGTAAATCAGTAACACGTTATCCTATGGGCAAAAAAGGGCAATTGCCTGGGGTTTCCACCAACAGGTGGCTTCGAATCAATCTTTTATAAACTCATTATAGTATTGTAGTAAGAATATCAAAGTTAAAATTTGGTTCATATCTGAAAACCAAGATTGCAGTGTAGCGCAGAGCAGAACTTAACCTTTCAGAGGTAGCATTAAAAAACGATAGGGGATATAGGGAAATGCTTTCAAAAAATGCCCCCGAAGAAAAATTCCTGAAGTCAAAATTATACATGGGGCTCCCTAATTCAAATTTTCCTAGGCTCCATGAAGCTGTAACGCGCCACTGGAGCAAATCACTCAAAGGCTCAATGTAAAGGGAAATGAGTTCGCTTCTAATTGAATTTGATCTTTTCTAATTAATAGAAAGACGAAATGTGATTTTCCGCCCTTACATTTATTAATTTCTTTAGAAAAGAAGTGATTTGTTCAAAAATAAATATTCAATTACTAAATTTATTCGTTTAGAACCATTTAAAGGCGATTTTATATCTTGAACATAAATAATATAAATCGTCGGAGGAATTTATCTAACAAAGTACCGCTTGTTATCTATTCATAGTCAAAATGACAAAATAGAGAAATTCAAAAGAACACGATCAAAGTACAGTGCATATTCTTAATCCACGAAAATAGAAACAGATACATCCTACTTATTATACTTAAATCCATTATTGGGCTATGATTTATCATCATTTCAAAAAAGTCGACGAACGTATTAAATGGGATGCAGAAATTTTAAAGAAGAAACTTCTTACAATAGGAAGTATTTTAGCTTAGAAATGGTAGACATATATATCATATAATTTCGAAATGACTTATGTTAGGGCCACACACAGCACTAATGCTACGTACAGTAGAGTACAGTACTCAGAGTTCTGTGAGGCCGTAGCATTAATAAACGATAAAAACCTGATAAATTACGTGTAGATCATATAAAGTGTGCGCGAAAAATAAATTTTTGTTCGGAACTTTTTTAAACATAACTTTTTGGGATAAATTTGAATGAAAATCGTAGACCGCCCGTAAAGTTTCGATTTTTATAATAACGTTGGAGAAACTTTCCAACATTAACCTGTAAAGTATTTCTCTTGGTAAAGGCAAAAAGTAAATCGATAACAATTTATTTTACTAAAATATAAATAGGCTAAAAATATAGACAAAGAAAATATCGAACTTACAAACTCGTATTAAATGTTATTGGACATTTAAGAAAATGCATTTATGTTGTTTCATTATACATTATGTCTGTATAATGTATTTACCTATTATATTAAAAAGATAAGTGAAAATGTTTTTTATGTTATCGAGAGTCACTGCAATGACTCCGCGCAAAATAAAGTCACAGACTGACTATACAGAATGTTTCATTTAACTTGAGACTGTGAAATTTCTCGAGAAATACCATTGCATGAAAAAAATATGTGAAACAAACCCTCAGTATTTTGGAGGGGGATAGTTTATCCCCGCAAAAATTTATCCCCCACCGACTCCGGGTTGGGGCGAATTTGTAAATTCAAACTGGAACCTCATTTCTCATAGCAAATTCAAATTCTACTTAAAAACTTATGTAGGGTTTATTTGAAACGCCTTTTCGAATCGTGGTAGATGGCGCTGTAATCGGTGAAAATTAGTTAGGTTTTTCCCACGTTTTATTACATAATTATTCTCGACTGGAAGAAAAGTAACTCGGATGATCAAACGTGCTTTTTGAATCACATTAGATGGCGCTGCAATCGGCACCCCGAAAGTGAGAGGCAAGGGGACACGTTCCTTCAACGTAGAATCTTTATACTGTAAAACATGTCGGTTCCTCGTGAAAAAAACGAAGGTAACAAAACTTTCGCTGATTTCAGCGCCATCTACCATGACCTGAGACCCCGGAAATAGCCCAAAAAATAAATTTTACATTTCCCCCTTAAGTTAAACCATCGAGAAAATAAGTTATATAAGTGTCGAGTCGGCGACACCGGACTTTGACATCGTCGCTCAAAAAGAAAAGAGGGAAAAACAAAATTTAAAAATAAAAGGAAATTTAAAGTGGAATTATTTAAAACTTAAGACGCACTTAGGTAAAACGAAACGAGAATGTAAAAATGAGCATAGGTGTCTTAGTTTTCGGGCAGACCTTTCTCGCAACCTAAACTGGTTTCAATTTTTATCTAGAGACAGGTAAGAGATCAATAGGAGAGCGGGGAAGAAAAAGCCCGACCAATTAGAAATGAATCGATTTCGAAAACTTATGAAAGGTCAAAGACATCACCGTCAAGGACATGGGAGGCTTCCTCTAGAGCAGTGTTTCCCAAACTTTTTTAGGCCATGCCCCACTTTAACATTTCTAAAATCATCATGTCCCCCCATACATAATTTTAGTTATAAAATTTATTTTTGTTCTTTTTAGTAATATGAATGATAATTTTAAAGCGATTTCTTACAACTGTTGTCAAAACAAAGAAACGAACTTTTAATAAATAAAAAAATAATAGATTTTAAAAATTTACTTTAATGTGATTTGTGGACTTGATGCTTTTTACACAGCGATTTTATATCTGGTTCAAGCTTAGTTAGCTTAAGTCTCAAATCTCCACGTTGTGTTATATCCAGACGATTTCTTTTTTTAATCAACAAATCACTCACAGCACTAAAGCCACATTCAGCTAGATATGAAGATGGAAACGGTAATAAGAGTTTTCTTGCACATTTTGTGGTATTGGGGTATTTAGCCTCTGTTTCATCGCAAAGCCATGCCATCGCACCTTTAATATTAAATAGAGTTATTACAGATTCGTCACTTTGCAACTCTGCGAGTTCTTCTTGATATTGCAGATTGGATATATCAGCTAAATCCACCAAAACTGGTTGCACCATCCATGTCGGAAAATTCATTTCTTTTAAATCAGCAAATCTCTCTTTAAAATCCGTAATTAAAATTTTTAAATTATTAACAATTTCAAGTATTGTGGAGTCAGAAACATCACACTTGTTAAGCCAATTAAACTGTTCAAAATTTTTGTTGCTGACGTGTTTTTGATTTAATTCTAAATTCTTAATAAAACAAAATATTTTTGCTTTGGCATCAACCAGTGTTTTGTTTGGTCCTTGCAGTTGCTTGTTTAACAAATTTAGCTTCTCAAAGATATCGGCTAAATAACTTACATATGCTTTGCCATTTGTTGTCAACAATAATTTCATTTCAGGCTTATTAATTAAAAACTTTTCAAGCGAATCGAACAACTCAATAAATCGTTTCAAACAATTCCCTTTTGAAAGCCACCTTACTTCAGTGTGTAGTAACAATCGTATGTGGTCTTCATTTTGTTCCTCACAAAATAGCTTAAATAAGCTCTCGGTTTTAGCGCTGGCTTTTATTGAGTTAATGCATTTGATAACTGCATTGAGTACTTCATTGAGAATAGGAGACACGTTTTTAGCCACCAAGTTTTCTTTATGGATAACACAGTGAATAAGTATCATTTCTGGATTATCAGCTTTCATCAATTGTAAACAACCATTTTTTTTGCCCATCATATTGGGGGCACCATCGGCAGCACACGAAATAACATTCTTCATGGGGATCTCATTGTCATCCAAGTAGCATTTGAATATGTTGTAAATGTCTCTCGATTTGGTAGTGCTTTCTAATTGTTTACAAAAAAGCATTTCTTCTGCAAACTGTCCACGTTCAATATACCTGACATAAGTGATAAGAACGGCCTCACTGTCTCTTAGGGTTGACTCGTCCATCTGCACAGAGAAATTTCTGGTTTTTAGTTTCGATACGAGTTGTTTCTCAATGTCTTCGCCCATCTCGTCGATCCTTCGGCTGACAGTATTGTTACTGAGAGGCATCGCTTTTACATCCTCGTCATCTTTTTCTAGAACAGTTTTCATAAAAGCAGAAATTGAGGGCTTTATAAGATTCTCCCCTATTGTGTGGCTTTTCCCTGATTTAGCAATTAACAATGAAATTTGGTAACTAGCCTCTTGAATACGACTATTTGTTACATTTCTAGACGTGAAGATTGAAGTAATTGTCGTCCTTTTCTCGAACTTTTCCTTTAATGTTTTGAAGAAACTTAAATCTGAATTAATATAGTCCTTGTGTTTGGCCTTCAAATGTGCTTCAAGCCGACCCAATTTCATAGATTCGTTTGTCAAACATTGCTGGCATATCAAGCAAAACGGCATCCTCTCATCGTGAACTGCTGGTATAAATCCATATTTTAGATATTCCTCTGAATATTGACGAACTTTCTTTTTTGTTGTTCCACTCATTTTTTATGGGCTAAAAAAATAATAAAATTTTGTAAAAATAATTCAATGTGACAGAGTAAACGTAAATTTAGAAAAAATTGTTTTTGTGTAGATATAACACATTTTGCCGCAAGTGATACTTGGGATAAACGCAAGCCCTGAAGATTCCAGCAGACCAGATTGCAAGATTTTAATACTTCTGGACTCCTTTATCAAAGACACTGCTATTAGAGATATCTAAACTAACAAAAAAAGCACAATTAATTAGTTTTTAAATATTATCAATAGTTTTACAGTTTAAAAACTTATATAAAAAGCTAAATGGTTAAAAAATAAACATAAATTATTCAATACGTAAAAATTATATTTCTACAACATGTATTAATTAATTCATTTAATCATATAAATGACAGACAATTATGACATATAGGTGTTAAAAATATTAGAGTTAAATTTTTAAAAAAAAATTGTGCAAAAACGTTGTTACTTAGCGACTTTAAAAGATACAAGATTTCTGCGACAAGAGATACAGCAAAGGGAAACGCTGAAAAGTTCACTTGCGGACTCTAATAATATAGTTTAGGTTTTGATACCATCTTAAAAATGATTATTAATAATTTAAGTCCTCTATTTAGAAAATTTTCTTTTTCATATTATTTGTCACCTAAAGCGTTGCATTAAAAAAGCTCATAGCGAAGGGAAGAAATTGTCATGTCAATTCTCAAATTGCCCCCCTCCAACCATCAAATTGCCCCCCTGTGGGGCGTACGCCCCACTTTGGGAAACACTGCTCTAGAGAAAACCCTTTTTGGTCGCCACCTTTCCTTTAATTGGTGGTGGACTTCCTCTTCTCCGTGCTTCCGCTACAAACTGCTTAATTAACTCACCGCTATCCATTGCATCTTTTCTACGCCGAACTCTTATCTCGCCATCGCCTCGGGGCTCCACCACCGCAAGACGAATAGAAAACCCCTAGAGACATTCAATCTTCGGGATAGTGACAATTGGGACCTTGTCAATCATTTGTAAGCATGATCTTCTAAAAATAAACGATTTTTCGTGAAACTCTTTCTTTTTCTTCCTCTGAAAACCACCACCCGCATACGCGAAGGCCTTAGACCATCCCGACCAAACGGAATAAAAACAAACCTTCTAATCAGCGAGTTTACAATGATTCAAAAACAATGTTAGGCCCTCAGAGTTATTTTTCTTCCAGTTCGGAATCATGCAATAAAGCATGGGTTTCCCTTAAAAAAAATAAATTTATTTTCATCAATTACACCGCCATTTACCACGATTCGAAAAAAATGTCTCAGATAAACACTACATAATTTTTTACCTAGAATCCGAATCTGATATGAGAAATGGAATTCCCATTTGAATTTTCAAATTTTCAAGGTTTGTTTCGGACATTTTTTCATACGATGCTCATTTCTCGAGACATTTTACATTCTCGAGTTAAATGAAACACACTGTATATACAGGAATCAGAGTTACCGTATTTCAGGGGTTAATTTCTCCGTCCGTCTTTTTATTCAAAATAATATTCAGAATAAAGCTCAAATTTATGCCAATTAATGCTACTAAACGGCGCGGCGTATCGAAAGCGTTTGGTCGGCGGCATTGGTAGCCGAGCGCCTATTGAGCTGTACCGTACTGTACAGTACGTTATTGTACTGTATTAGGTCTCGATGTAATAACACAGTCGTTAATCAAAAACAATTGAGATATCCAAAAACATCTGCGATGTAAAAAATTGCGCCAAGTAAAAAGTTATGACAATTTGAACGACATGTTTTCTTGGGAATTTTTCTTTGGTAAAGATAAGCTTGGCATTTCGAATATTTTTACCTCTATTAATGCTGTTTTTACATTTCGCTTCAAAGCGCCAGGCTTACTTTTACCAAAAAAAAAAAACTCCCAAGAAAAAACTTTGACTGTCGTCCAAATTGTTATAATTTTTTTACTTGGCGCAATTTTTTACATCTCAAAAGTTTTTTCTTTGGATCTTACATTGCATTTCATGGAAACTTTTAGTAATCTTCATACACAAAAGATATATAATGACATTTAAATTTCGTTTTGTCATACTAAAGTAGAAAACTGTATTCTATTTATTTTATATGAATAATTAAAGTAAAACCTTTGTGACTCGTGGATCTGATTGGCGTCTAGACCCCTTAAAATGATTACTTTTTGCCATCTCAAAAATTGCGCTAATATAAAAATCATACTATTAATGATATTTCTTTAATTACATATTACTGTATAAATAATACAAATGTATAAATACACTTTCTTTTGACAAAATATAATTTAAAAAAAGGTCGACGATAGTAAATAGTCGGAGGTTTTAGAGTAAATGCTGCTATTTGTAGATATTAACCGAGGTGCTACTGCTAGATATTTATTAAGAGATTAAAGGCAAATACGAAGGAAAGCTTTTAACGGAGGTCGTTTGACCGAGAGGGATGAACTTGCTTCCTCCCCTTTTTTACTTTTGTTCGTTCCTGACGAAAGTTTGACTTTTAATAAAAGTCATTCTTTTAATATTGTCTCGCCTAAAAACCTCCCGTCGACACGCGAAATTGGCCAAACCATCGATTTATTATTATTTTTTGTCCTCTTCCAGACGAGACGACCGTAGCGCCATCTCACTTCGAAAATTATAATTAAGTGATGTTCGCCGAATTCGGTTTTCGCGTTATTTTAATATACAAATTCGAAGGAAGGAAAGTCGAATTTTGTGTTGGATAGGATCGTTTAATTAAACAAATACAGCAATTACTTTTTATGATGATTCTTCCAATATTTTGCCTTTTTTTCTTTGACAAATGTGTTTGCACTTTGAAAAAAAAATTATTTATGTAAGTCAAACGGAAAAAATAAGAAATTATTTATAAACGAGAAGGTAGACTGCGACTACTATTTATAATATTTTGAGTTGCCGAACAACAAGCAGACTTTCTACTCGAAAATAATTATTCTTCCTCGAAAATTTTGTTGATAATTAATAATAAAGTCATTTATTTCATCGCTTAATTTCGGTATAATATAGTATTAAGATGTGTAATATATAAAATTTGAAAATATAAATTATAAGTTACATAGTATATACTGTATATATTCGCTTTATGTGGTTATGACGTGCAGATAAAAAGAAATAATGATTTAAAAATCATATCGCTTACATAATCAGCTGATTCATGCCAAACTTTTTGTTTTTGTACAACTGACTAGTCTAGCAAAAAACTGATTATTCATCGCTGTTACCTTTTACCTTAGTGTTTTCGTTATTTATTGTTTAATTTAATTTGTTAGGATCTTATGTTGTTATAATTGTATGTTTGTATACTCTTAAGCCAGCAATTGTTGCTTCTTCGCCAAAAAAAATGGCCAAAGACGACACTCCGTTTATCCTGCGGCTTCTTCAATAACTTCTAATATTAGAATCGGATTAGCTTTCCGAATGTGTTCGGAACAACTTGCTTCATTTGACTTCTGATAGACTTCCCTTTACAATTAGTTTTAGAATAACAATGAGATGCAGGATATCTACCGAAGGCAGTAGCACATTCGCGCCGTCAGTCGTTATTTTCTAAAACATGTACAGTACTATACAGTAGAGTATGTATATACTGTTAGTCGCTAGTTGTTCGTTGCATATGAGGTTGGCAAAACAGTCTCAATCGTGATTAAATACGATAAATTAACCTGTGAAACAAATGCATTTTTTAGTGTACAGTACCATACATACATACAAAATTCAGTAATCCGACAATCTACTATAATTCGATAACCGCGGTTCAATATATGTCGGATTACAGAGAATACTGTGTTTCGCTGCTTAGGCCTACACTGTGAATAGCGGACATTATTGACAGACGTTGTATTATATCAATGTACCAGGGCTGTGGAGTCGGAGTCGGAGTCGTGGAGTTTTGGTGTTTTAGCCGGAGTCGGAGTCGTCAGAAAATCCGCCGACTTTGACTCCTTTTTACTTACCAACTTGTTATGTATATAAAACGGAAAAGTATTGGAATCGTGTCAAATTTGACCCTCCAAGTTTTTTTTGCAAATCTACACGTTTGGAGACCTCCTGAACCGCTCGAAAAAGTCAGTAAAGGGGGAAAATTCGCTCGAGTGTGTGTGTTGGCGTCTAATTTGTTTAATTTCTTTATTTTCTGTTCTGAGATATTAAACAATATTTCAGGATGGGTAAAGTTTAAGAAACGAAATATGGCACTGTAGCTTGCGTATAAAGGGGCATTAATACTATTAAATTTTGGTTTTTAACTGAAGATTGACAGGGTGAAGACACAAAAGTGGTCATGTGTCATATCTCTTAATGAATATTTTACTCGTTATTAGCGTTCAAAATTAAAAAAATAAAATAAAATAAAATAAAACTCGTCTCTATCCTCAAAGTAAGCTTTTTTGCCATTTTATAATAGTACAGTAAAACCCGTTAAGATGTTCTCGCCTAAGATGTTAGAATGTATATGGGGACATGATTTAGTTCAACCACTTTGACTCTTAATAACTAACTCCTGTGTTAAACCATCTGACTCCGATTCTGACCACT
>NW_019385542.1:0-21769 GCF_000671375.1 Centruroides sculpturatus | reverse complement strand
ATGACTCTCATATATTTTTATATACTTTCCGGTGATAATTTTGTGCATATGAGTTAATCATGCGGTTCTTTTGGATAGAAAAATTAATTTTTTAAAAACGTTCAAAGATTATGTTTAAAAAAGCGTGTTTTCATAAAGCACAGGATTCTGCCACAGAATTTTTTTTTCTCTTGGTTTGAACCAGTAGAAAAGGTAGTCATTTGAAATGGTACAATAGATGTAACAAGTATTACATATCATCTACATCTTGCATGTCCGTGAATAATTGTTTGTACTGGCTTTGTCCCGGACTTCATCACAGCTCCACTTTTTAATGTCAGAAGCATGCCTATGCCTTCACCTACTGGTATCTGCTGTAACACTTCCGACTGCATCAACACTAAACGTCGTATAATATGGTCAAGCAGTGACTGCAATTCTATTTTTGCAGAGAATTCGGTGATTTCAATTTTGTTCAGATAGCATCAATTTTTGTCTCCAAATAATTTGGGAAAATATCAGCATTGTGAGATTTGCTAGATTTGCTTTTGTAAGTTTTTTATCCAAAAAAAAAGGGCTAAAGCTTCATATGTCATTTTTATGGGCACTTTGTTACTTGGAGACCGATATGCTTTTCTTTAATTTCTTGGCTCTTCTTGGAGAAGAGCTAAAAAATTAAAGAAAAGCATATCGGTCAGAGAAGAGCTAAGAAATTACTATACTTGCTTCACTATTTCTGCTGCATCACGTCTACCGGTAGACCGTAAATTCAATTGAGCTGCAAGAACAATTTCATCATTGCTTGATGCCAGCAAAAGCTTCACTTTCTTTTTTCGAGATCTATCGCTACTCTCATTGAATGGCTTTTGGGGTCGGCCGATAGTTTTTCTTTCTTGAGCACCGCTTGCATCAAAAAAGAAAATTTTAACGTTTAACTAATCACTACTTTTATCCAAGAATTGTTTCAATATGTAATGACAGTTAGTCCACCGTTCTTTAAGCTTTTTGCAAAATTCAGCACTTTTTTGCACTCGTTCACGAATATGCTCATCATAATCTTCCAGACCACTTTTAGACATTACATAATCACGCACACGGGCCAATTTTCTTAAAGCATTGGTTCGTTTCTCCAAACTTTAAATAGCTCTCTTCTTAAAATTTCGTTCTCCAACACTAAAAACTTAATTTTAAAAAAAAGTTGGTTCAACATGGTCATAAAACAAATATAGAATACTTATACACTTGGATGACTAACTTAAATCTTGAATATGGTTTCACAACAGACTTAAACGGCCTTTGCTATTGCAAAGGCCGTTTAAGTCTGTTTAAGTTTAAGTTAAACAAATATGGCCTTAAAAATACGTAGACTTAAAAATACGTGTATTTGATCTGTCACAAATTACGTGTAACAAAAGAAAATCAGAAGATAATGTCGGACAACGTAAATGATGCAAAGATTGCCGTGCTAAATAAGAGACATTTGCATAATCCCATGCGAATCCTGTTAATTACTTTTTATTACTGGTTGTTACTCATAAATATATAACCATTTAGGATCACATTAAAACATTATTTAAGCTGATTTGATGTACAGTACAAAAATTTTAACCGTTTGTTCAGTCAGATTCTTAATACGAATCACTGTGTTCGTATTAAGAATCTGACTGAACAATATCACGTATAGTACTATAGTTCGGTACTATATTTTACTGAGGACACATACCCTTTTTCCATAGCTACTCATCAGCTTTGTTTTTTATCCTAAGCCAGGCATGGCCAACATACGGCCCACGGGTCAGATCCGGTCCGTCTAATGAATTTAAGTGGCCCGCTATCAATCTTTCAATATTAGCTACTGAAGTCCGAATAGCTCGATGAAAAATTTCTGACGCCTAAAAAAAAGGTCAACAACTCACTGCGCGTTTAGAGTTAATCCTCCATTACAATACTCTTAAGTACAGCATAGAATATTGATAAAGCATGATAATGTGAAAAACGTATCTGTAATCTCTATGTACAATTTAGTCTCTACGGGGTAACGCCACAATGAGATCTCGCACCACCTCAAAATCTTCCTAGGGCAGCCTCTGGTTCGGCCCGTGAAAAAAGTTTTCTTTCCAATTCGGCCCGGGGGGCAAAAACTGTTGGCCACCCCTGTCCTAAACGAAGCAAAGAAATAAAAAAACACGTGTTTCAAGCGCGCGCTACAATCATTTCGATGCCGTGTCGAACGTGACTGTTAACGAAGAATGATAAGATTAGACACGGGACCCGACATATCCGAACGGACTACCTCCGAAAAATTACTGGGGATTATTTGAACCGTCCGTGATTTGATCCAGGGTCCCCCAGAGCGGTAGGCTGCAACCTTGACCGTTCGGCCATCTGGTCGCAACGCGTAGAAGAGATGGTAAGATGTGCTTAAGACACGGCGTCATCTCTATTTACAAAAAGGTTACGTTTTAAATCATCTGTTATTATTTTATCCGCAAGCACAAAATTATTTGTGTCGAAAATGTATAATAGTTATCCCTAAACCTATATTTGGACTGAAAGTTATATTCCGAAGTAACAACACCAATAATTGACACAAGTCGAAGCGATACAAGTATCAGATATTCTAACCGACACTTATAATTTAATAATGAAGAATTTTAAATTTATATTTTACAGATAATATGAATTCCGTTTGCCGTCCTAAGAAGTCATGGGTTCAAGTTTACGGTCGAAGCGACGGAGATTCGTGGCAACCTCACTGGGTGGCCGTAGACACGGCCTGCGTTTGTTCTCTCCAACTGAAGCCCTCGGCCAAACTTCAATTCTTACCCTAAAATAATTAATGATTATTTATTTTAAAGAGGATCGTTTATTGTAACTGTGTAAAACGACATATAAAACACTATAACAGAAATTCAAAATGATTTCATGTCTCAGTTGTCTTTTAACAAACAGCTTCCTTTGTTCCTTCGCTTAAGTGTAAATTTGAAACTTTCCCTATTATCGACGTCTGCACTATATTAAAAAAGAGAAAATCGTATAGGACCCATAACTGATAAAATTTTTCTGGCCAAGATGATTTTGGGAATCAAACAAAAATATGTGAATAAGGATATTTAAAGAAGTATTAAATGCGTTATTTATGTCCAAAGAGTTTATATGAAATAGTTTGAATTTAAAATATTCCCTAATAAAGATGACGTAAAAGAATGTGAGTGTTGTATTTGCGTAATTGAGAAGTTTTCAATTACAGTACTCTTATTAAAATGTCCGACTTTTTCCAGTTTTTAGTTCTAAATATCGATGACGAAATAATTTTGCTTAATTCTCAAAAATAAGTATTATTTGAAAATAAATAAACTGAATTATTATAAAATATTTTGGAATTAAGCTATCATATAATTTTTTTTCGAAAATATTTTAAAAAGTATTCGCAATAGAAGTATGAATGAAATAAAACTAGCAATTATTTATAGTGACATTGTCACAACGCCGGGCTGCAATTTTTAATCATATTTTTAATTTATTTAATTTTAAAATATATGCTCTTCACCTCAGATTAGTTAGCAGCCGGATGGTCGAGCGGTCAAGGTGGCAGCCTACCGCTCTGGGGACCCGGGCTCGAATCCGAACGGGTCGGAAAACCCCCAGGAATTTTTCGAGCAGTGGTCCGTTCGGATATGTCGGGCCCCGTCCCTCACCACCCGGCAGCCCCATTGTGGGTCTGGCCGAACCGATAATGGGCTTGCAAAAAATAAACTCTCTTAGTGCCCACAGAGCGGAAAGAGTTAAAAAAAAACCTCAGATTATTAGTGGTTTGCCCCTGTACATCATACTTTTCCTTTAACAATAGAGTCGTGCCGGTCATCCGTTATTTGCTTTCAGGGAAAGTTTTGAATTGAGTTTGCGTCGGAAGTTCGTATATACAGTAGTTAATCGCTCCTGCCTCTAAGCTTTCCATATCTGGTCTTGATTTTCATGTATCTAACTCTGTTCTCGAGATTAAGGAAGGATAAACAGATAGAAAAACGGATGGACGACAGTGGGAATTTATAGGTCTACAATTTTTTTCAAATTGCAGCCCAAATTATAAATTTTTTTACTTTATCTTGCTAAACTTTTTCTAATAAAAGTTTCGCGGCATCTCGTCTCATTCACTTATATTTTCCTTTTTTAATTATAATTTTGCTTTCGTAAGTTAAAATGTATTTTTCGTCGAAAATTTTGACTGATGATAAAACTATCATCAGTCAAAATTTTGTGACATATTCTATTTTTAAAATATTTTCGAAAAGATTCCTACAATTATGTTTGATTTCTGTTAACGATTCGGAGAGAATTTCCTCGTTGATTACAAATTAAAAGGCGTGAATTGCCAGAAATGTTGGCATTAATTTTTATTTTAAAAATCACATTATTATTATTTGTTATAGCTCTATAACAGAAACCGATAAAAACCAAAACGTTTTCTTCCAAGCTCCTATGTTCCTGACGGATTTATATCGACCATACGAATTTCAGTAATGAAGATATTCCTAAGCGAAATATTAAATTTAAATAATTACGGCAAAAGAAATTAATAAAAATGGAGAAAATTCATAGCGAATTTCTTAAAAAATAAGTTAAATAAATAAAGCTATCTAATTTTCCGAGAAATAAAATTATGTTTTAAATATATTTGGAAAGAAAATACTTCATTTTAATACAATTATTTACTTGTCATTGTTTGTTGTCACAACATTTAAGTTAAAATACAGTACCGGAGCCAAATATCCGGCAAGTTCGAGACCGGAAGTGGTCTGAATTTCTGGATTATCTGGTTTTCTGAACATGAGATAAATACTAATATACACTCAAAAATAGCTTAAAATAAATAATAAAAGTAAAAAACGAAATTGTATTTAATAGTAGAAAGTTCAAATTCCAACACAGAAAGATTTTTTAATACTATACAAATTTTTGCCTTTTTATATTTTAAAATTATGAGCATAGTTTGACACATATGAATGTAGTAGGCATATTAAAATTTATTTCATACAAAATCTGTTTCTAATTTTAATTTTTATTATAAAAACATTTCTTATTTCACGGGTTTTTCTTCTGCCGAAATCTTGATAAATAAAGCAATTTAGTAAAAGTAAAAGTTTTAAACGAAAATGACTCAAAAATGATTTCCTCCTTCTCCATCTTAAACGCCAAACCACTTTCCTCTTATCCATGGCATCTTACAGCAAAGGGATGTTTTGACATTCCGGTTCGTTTTTCCGTTCTGTGCCGCATGTATGCATTTGCTTTTATTCTATTGAAAGCGGTAGCATTTGCAGCTATACAAATGAGCTGATTAGAAACGCTAATGCATTAACCGATTACTCGCACTGCAATATTTTTGAAGTACGAAACATAGAGCGCCTAAATATACATGCAAACGCATTCTCCCGTTTGATGTAAAATCTTCGTAGTGAGCAGCTTAGCAATGAAAACTATCGTTTATTTATTATTTCATTTCTCATTTAGCTAATGCTTACATTCAATTTTTTGCAGTTCAAGTTTTATTGCGACGAGAGATTCTTCATTCAGAACAAGAAAACGGTATTTTAGGAATTATATTGTACTCGAAACAGGTCGTTACACAAATTGCTCATCCCGCATCTGTCGATTATTGCATAACATTCGTCACCCAGTAAATGAATTAGCACCCTAAACTTTATTTCAAAATGTTAATTTTCTGTTTTTATAAAAAAGTAATGTTTCAAAATCAAATTCTCATCTTTAATTTATATTTTTGTTTCTATTTTAAATACGTTTTGTTCTATGGAACACGATTCAAATAGTTTAGTCCAACAGATAGCAGCGGAGACCAATTCACTGGATAACAATTTTCCATCTCTTTTTTCGTTCCGAATATTTCGGAAATAGGAAAAGCCTATTGTTAGGTCTTTCTGGCGTATTTTTACAATTAATTGTCGAACACAGAGGAGAATCGGATTTCCTATTATGAATTTAATGGAATATATATTATTGTTATGTCGTTAGATACATACTATCATTTTATTGGCTATCGAAAGCGATAAATCTTAGCGGCAGCGACAAACATTCTTCTTCTTCTGTTCTCTTCATCTTCTTAGTTGATATGGAGATTATAGCGACAAACATTCGACACGTCGGAATTTTCTTTAATGGAGTGGCATGCCGCTAGAGAGATAGTTTGTGGGATTGCTTCTACAAAAACTACCACCATCGCTCTCCTCTGCTACTGGAAACTTGTAAATAAGATTAAGCCTTAAGAACATTAGTGTAATACCATGCATTCTCGGCACATAGATGTGCCAATTCCTATAATAATTCGTAGAAACTATAGCTTACTAAATATTTACGTATCGCCGTGTTTATATGTAGCGTTGTATGCTCTACGATGATAAGCGCGAATAGAAAAACTGACACAATTTTCATAATGCGACAAAAATTCTTCGAAAAAAATTAATTTTGAAACTCGAGAAAATATGAGGCCGCTAAAGCAGAACTTTCATATCTTTTTCTTACAGAAATTCCTTGGAAGACAGTGCTACAAAAAGCATGTTACGAGAAATCCGAAATATCAATAAAAATTTATTGGCGACTAAAGAGGAATCAATGTCATTGCGTTAACACAAGTAATTTGAATTAGTCTCCGTGCTGAAAATTACGCTAGTACACATACAGTAGAGCATCGATTATCCGACTGAATTGGGGACTCAGGTAGGTCGGATAACTGAAAAAATCGGATAACCGAAAAGAATGAAAGAATTACATTAGTATAGATATTAGTATATCCCATGTAATTAGTGTATTAGTACAGTAGACCCCTATAACGCGGGTTCCTATAACGCGGCGAAAAAATTGCGACAATATTCGTATAAAGACGCTAAAAGGGACGCGTAAAACGCGGTAAAACGTCATCGNCAAACAGAAAGTCCGTTATTCGCAGCGTTCGTTATTCGAGGCGTACGTTATACGAGGCACCACTGTATTTATGAAACAGGCTTCGTTGAGATTTATTTCTTTATTTAATTATCATTATCCTCGTCCTCACTTTTATTGTTAGGCTTTGTCCTCTTTTTGTATTTGACGAAGATTTAATCTCTAATATGTACGATAAATGCAAGATGCATTCAAAACATTTTATCCAAGCATGAAGACTTTATAAGCCCATGCATAGCCAATGCTGCTTCATTCGGTTTTTTGTTTGAATGAGCTGAGATTGTTCATTTGGGAAGAGGTCGCTCCATAAAGACAGTTTAGTGTTGCTTGATTTGACAGCACACTACAAATCTTTCTGTCAAACATGATGAGAACAAGTTTTTGTTTAAGAAGAATTTGACGATCTTCTACGTATACAATTTTTGATTTTATATTATCGATTTCTTTTGTTATTAGTTTTGCACTCTCTTTTTTTTAAACGTATTTTGATAGTCCAACAATATTTTGTCAATGAAAGCACAGGATTCTGCCACAGAATTATTTTTTCTCTTGGTTTGAACCAGTAGAAAAGGTAGTCATTTGAAATGGTACAATAGATGTAACAAGTATTACATATCATCTACATCTTGCATGTCCGTGAATAATTGTTTGTACTGGCTTTGTCCCGGACTTCATCACAGCTCCACTTTTTAATGTCAGAAGCATGCCTATGCCTTCACCTACTGGTATCTGCTGTAACACTTCCGACTGCATCAACACTAAACGTCGTATAATATGGTCAAGCAGTGACTGCAATTCTATTTTTGCAGAGAATTCGGTGATTTCAATTTTGTTCAGATAGCATCAATTTTTGTCTCCAAATAATTTGGGAAAATATCAGCATTGTGAGATTTGCTAGATTTGCTTTTGTAAGTTTTTTATCCAAAAAAAAAAGGGCTAAAGCTTCACATGTCATTTTTATGGGCACTTTACTTGGAGACCGATATGCTTTTCTTTAATTTCTTGGCTCTTCTTGGAGAAGAGCTAAAAAATTAAAGAAAAGCATATCGGTCAGAGAAGAGCTAAGAAATTACTATACTTGCTTCACTATTTCTGCTGCATCACGTCTACCGGTAGACCGTAAATTCAATTGAGCTGCAAGAACAATTTCATCATTGCTTGATGCCAGCAAAAGCTTCACTTTCTTTTTTCGAGATCTATCGCTACTCTCATTGAATGGCTTTTGGGGTCGGCCGATAGTTTTTCTTTCTTGAGCACCGCTTGCATCAAAAAAGAAAATTTTAACGTTTAACTAATCACTACTTTTATCCAAGAATTGTTTCAATATGTAATGACAGTTAGTCCACCGTTCTTTAAGCTTTTTGCAAAATTCAGCACTTTTTTGCACTCGTTCACGAATATGCTCATCATAATCTTCCAGACCACTTTTAGACATTACATAATCACGCACACGGGCCAATTTTCTTAAAGCATTGGTTCGTTTCTCCAAACTTTAAATAGCTCTCTTCTTAAAATTTCGTTCTCCAACACTAAAAACTTAATTTAAAAAAAAAGTTGGTTCAACATGGTCATAAAACAAATATAGAATACTTATACACTTGGATGACTAACTTAAATCTTGAATATGGTTTCACAACAGACTTAAACGGCCTTTGCTATTGCAAAGGCCGTTTAAGTCTGTTTAAGTTTAAGTTAAACAAATATGGCCTTAAAAATACGTAGACTTAAAAATACGTGTATTTGATCTGTCACAAATTACGTGTAACAAAAGAAAATCAGAAGATAATGTCGGACAACGTAAATGATGCAAAGATTGCCGTGCTAAATAAGAGACATTTGCATAATCCCATGCGAATCCTGTTAATTACTTTTTATTACTGGTTGTTACTCATAAATATATAACCATTTAGGATCACATTAAAACATTATTTAAGCTGATTTGATGTACAGTACAAAAATTTTAACCGTTTGTTCAGTCAGATTCTTAATACGAACCACTGTGTTCGTATTAAGAATCTGACTGAACAATATCACGTATAGTACTATAGTTCGGTACTATATTTTACTGAGGACACATACCCTTTTTCCATAGCTACTCATCAGCTTTGTTTTTTATCCTAAGCCAGGCATGGCCAACATACGGCCCACGGGTCAGATCCGGTCCGTCTAATGAATTTAAGTGGCCCGCTATCAATCTTTCAATATTAGCTACTGAAGTCCGAATAGCTCGATGAAAAATTTCTGACGCCTAAAAAAAAGGTCAACAACTCACTGCGCGTTTAGAGTTAATCCTCCATTACAATACTCTTAAGTACAGCATAGAATATTGATAAAGCATGATAATGTGAAAAACGTATCTGTAATCTCTATGTACAATTTAGTCTCTACGGGGTAACGCCACAATGAGATCTCGCACCACCTCAAAATCTTCCTAGGGCAGCCTCTGGTTCGGCCCGTGAAAAAAGTTTTCTTTCCAATTCGGCCCGGGGGGCAAAAACTGTTGGCCACCCCTGTCCTAAACGAAGCAAAGAAATAAAAAAACACGTGTTTCAAGCGCGCGCTACAATCATTTCGATGCCGTGTCGAACGTGACTGTTAACGAAGAATGATAAGATTAGACACGGGACCCGACATATCCGAACGGACTACCTCCGAAAAATTACTGGGGATTATTTGAACCGTCCGTGATTTGATCCAGGGTCCCCCAGAGCGGTAGGCTGCAACCTTGACCGTTCGGCCATCTGGTCGCAACGCGTAGAAGAGATGGTAAGATGTGCTTAAGACACGGCGTCATCTCTATTTACAAAAAGGTTACGTTTTAAATCATCTGTTATTATTTTATCCGCAAGCACAAAATTATTTGTGTCGAAAATGTATAATAGTTATCCCTAAACCTATATTTGGACTGAAAGTTATATTCCGAAGTAACGAACACCAATAATTGACACGAGTCGAAGCGATACAAGTATCAGATATTCTAACCGACACTTATAATTTAATAATGAAGAATTTTAAATTTATATTTTACAGATAATATGAATTCCGTTTGCCGTCCTAAGAAGTCATGGGTTCAAGTTTACGGTCGAAGCGACGGAGATTCGTGGCAACCTCACTGGGTGGCCGTAGACACGGCCTGCGTTTGTTCTCTCCAACTGAAGCCCTCGGCCAAACTTCAATTCTTACCCTAAAATAATTAATGATTATTTATTTTAAAGAGGATCGTTTATTGTAACTGTGTAAAACGACATATAAAACACTATAACAGAAATTCAAAATGATTTCATGTCTCAGTTGTCTTTTAACAAACAGCTTCCTTTGTTCCTTCGCTTAAGTGTAAATTTGAAACTTTCCCTATTATCGACGTCTGCACTATATTAAAAAAGAGAAAATCGTATAGGACCCATAACTGATAAAATTTTTCTGGCCAAGATGATTTTGGGAATCAAACAAAAATATGTGAATAAGGATATTTAAAGAAGTATTAAATGCGTTATTTATGTCCAAAGAGTTTATATGAAATAGTTTGAATTTAAAATATTCCCTAATAAAGATGACGTAAAAGAATGTGAGTGTTGTATTTGCGTAATTGAGAAGTTTTCAATTACAGTACTCTTATTAAAATGTCCGACTTTTTCCAGTTTTTAGTTCTAAATATCGATGACGAAATAATTTTGCTTAATTCTCAAAAATAAGTATTATTTGAAAATAAATAAACTGAATTATTATAAAATATTTTGGAATTAAGCTATCATATAATTTTTTTTCGAAAATATTTTAAAAAGTATTCGCAATAGAAGTATGAATGAAATAAAACTAGCAATTATTTATAGTGACATTGTCACAACGCCGGGCTGCAATTTTTAATCATATTTTTAATTTATTTAATTTTAAAATATATGCTCTTCACCTCAGATTAGTTAGCAGCCGGATGGTCGAGCGGTCAAGGCAGCAGCCTACCGCTCTGGGGGACCCGGGCTCGAATCCGAACGGGTCGGAAAACCCCCAGGAATTTTTCGAGCAGTGGTCCGTTCGGATATGTCGGGCCCCGTCCCTCACCACCCGGCAGCCCCATTGTGGGTCTGGCCGAACCGATAATGGGCTTGCAAAAAATAAACTCTCTTAGTGCCCACAGAGCGGAAAGAGTTAAAAAAAAACCTCAGATTATTAGTGGTTTGCCCCTGTACATCATACTTTTCCTTTAACAATAGAGTCGTGCCGGTCATCCGTTATTTGCTTTCAGGGAAAGTTTTGAATTGAGTTTGCGTCGGAAGTTCGTATATACAGTAGTTAATCGCTCCTGCCTCTAAGCTTTCCATATCTGGTCTTGATTTTCATGTATCTAACTCTGTTCTCGAGATTAAGGAAGGATAAACAGATAGAAAAACGGATGGACGACAGTGGGAATTTATAGGTCTACAATTTTTTTCAAATTGCAGCCCAAATTATAAATTTTTTTACTTTATCTTGCTAAACTTTTTCTAATAAAAGTTTCGCGGCATCTCGTCTCATTCACTTATATTTTCCTTTTTTAATTATAATTTTGCTTTCGTAAGTTAAAATGTATTTTTCGTCGAAAATTTTGACTGATGATAAAACTATCATCAGTCAAAATTTTGTGACATATTCTATTTTTAAAATATTTTCGAAAAGATTCCTACAATTATGTTTGATTTCTGTTAACGATTCGGAGAGAATTTCCTCGTTGATTACAAATTAAAAGGCGTGAATTGCCAGAAATGTTGGCATTAATTTTTATTTTAAAAATCACATTATTATTTGTTATAGCTCTATAACAGAAACCGATAAAAACCAAAACGTTTTCTTCCAAGCTCCTATGTTCCTGACGGATTTATATCGACCATACGAATTTCAGTAATGAAGATATTCCTAAGCGAAATATTAAATTTAAATAATTACGGCAAAAGAAATTAATAAAAATGGAGAAAATTCATAGCGAATTTCTTAAAAAATAAGTTAAATAAATAAAGCTATCTAATTTTCCGAGAAATAAAATTATGTTTTAAATATATTTGGAAAGAAAATACTTCATTTTAATACAATTATTTACTTGTCATTGTTTGTTGTCACAACATTTAAGTTAAAATACAGTACCGGAGCCAAATATCCGGCAAGTTCGAGACCGGAAGTGGTCTGAATTTCTGGATTATCTGGTTTTCTGAACATGAGATAAATACTAATATACACTCAAAAATAGCTTAAAATAAATAATAAAAGTAAAAAACGAAATTGTATTTAATAGTAGAAAGTTCAAATTCCAACACAGAAAGATTTTTTAATACTATACAAATTTTTGCCTTTTTATATTTTAAAATTATGAGCATAGTTTGACACATATGAATGTAGTAGGCATATTAAAATTTATTTCATACAAAATCTGTTTCTAATTTTAATTTTTATTATAAAAACATTTCTTATTTCACGGGTTTTTCTTCTGCCGAAATCTTGATAAATAAAGCAATTTAGTAAAAGTAAAAGTTTTAAACGAAAATGACTCAAAAATGATTTCCTCCTTCTCCATCTTAAACGCCAAACCACTTTCCTCTTATCCATGGCATCTTACAGCAAAGGGATGTTTTGACATTCCGGTTCGTTTTTCCGTTCTGTGCCGCATGTATGCATTTGCTTTTATTCTATTGAAAGCGGTAGCATTTGCAGCTATACAAATGAGCTGATTAGAAACGCTAATGCATTAACCGATTACTCGCACTGCAATATTTTTGAAGTACGATACATAGAGCGCCTAAATATACATGCAAACGCATTCTCCCGTTTGATGTAAAATCTTCGTAGTGAGCAGCTTAGCAATGAAAACTATCGTTTATTTATTATTTCATTTCTCATTTAGCTAATGCTTACATTCAATTTTTTGCAGTTCAAGTTTTATTGCGACGAGAGATTCTTCATTCAGAACAAGAAAACGGTATTTTAGGAATTATATTGTACTCGAAACAGGTCGTTACACAAATTGCTCATCCCGCATCTGTCGATTATTGCATAACATTCGTCACCCAGTAAATGAATTAGCACCCTAAACTTTATTTCAAAATGTTAATTTTCTGTTTTTATAAAAAAGTAATGTTTCAAAATCAAATTCTCATCTTTAATTTATATTTTTGTTTCTATTTTAAATACGTTTTGTTCTATGGAACACGATTCAAATAGTTTAGTCCAACAGATAGCAGCGGAGACCAATTCACTGGATAACAATTTTCCATCTCTTTTTTCGTTCCGAATATTTCGGAAATAGGAAAAGCCTATTGTTAGGTCTTTCTGGCGTATTTTTACAATTAATTGTCGAACACAGAGGAGAATCGGATTTCCTATTATGAATTTAATGGAATATATATTATTGTTATGTCGTTAGATACATACTATCATTTTATTGGCTATCGAAAGCGATAAATCTTAGCGGCAGCGACAAACATTCTTCTTCTTCTGTTCTCTTCATCTTCTTAGTTGATATGGAGATTATAGCGACAAACATTCGACACGTCGGAATTTTCTTTAATGGAGTGGCATGCCGCTAGAGAGATAGTTTGTGGGATTGCTTCTACAAAAACTACCACCATCGCTCTCCTCTGCTACTGGAAACTTGTAAATAAGATTAAGCCTTAAAAACATTAGTGTAATACCATGCATTCTCGGCACATAGATGTGCCAATTCCTATAATAATTCGTAGAAACTATAGCTTACTAAATATTTACGTATCGCCGTGTTTATATGTAGCGTTGTATGCTCTACGATGATAAGCGCGAATAGAAAAACTGACACAATTTTCATAATGCGACAAAAATTCTTCGAAAAAAATTAATTTTGAAACTCGAGAAAATATGAGGCCGCTAAAGCAGAACTTTCATATCTTTTTCTTACAGAAATTCCTTGGAAGACAGTGCTACAAAAAGCATGTTACGAGAAATCCGAAATATCAATAAAAATTTATTGGCGACTAAAGAGGAATCAATGTCATTCCGTTAACACAAGTAATTTGAATTAGTCTCCGTGCTGAAAATTACGCTAGTACACATACAGTAGAGCATCGATTATCCGACTGAATTGGGGACTCAGGTAGGTCGGATAACTGAAAAAATCGGATAACCGAAAAGAATGAAAGAATTACATTAGTATAGATATTAGTATATCCCATGTAATTAGTGTATTAGTACAGTAGACCCCTATAACGCGGGTTCCTATAACGCGGCGAAAAAATTGCGACAATATTCGTATAAAGACGCTAAAAGGGACGCGTAAAACGCGGTAAAACGTCATCGGCAACTCGTCATCGCGGACGAGCAGCCGAACTACTTTCCACCGTCTAGCGCCACGTTATGGACAGTTTAGGCGGGTAAATTGAGTTTACTATCGTCTGTACAGTATTATATATAAATTATATATAAATTAGGTACTGTATATATATAATTATATATTAACTTAATTTATTTTAACTTTATAATAATAATATATATACTTTTCGCCGTCCAGCGCAACGCTACGGAGAGTTTAGGCGAGTCTGTACAGTATGTAAATTAGGTACCGTAAGTCTAATACAGTACTGTAATTTTATACATTTCTTGTGAAAGAAACATTTCTTATTCAACGGCCATAAAAATTATTTCTATTAATGATGTCTCCAAAGTTCAACGAATTTTTCGCAGAAAAATAACTTATCAGAAATCGCGGCCGCCGTTTGGTGCGCTGCTCCGCGACGAAAACAAGCTTAAGCAATGGCGACGTCGAACGGTGCACACTCGGTAAGTAATCCTACAATTTTTTGTTTATAGCATAGTTTATACGGATTATTCCCAAAAGAATTATACGTGTTTGGAAATGTTAAGTCGAATTAGTCTAGAATCGATTAATTTTATGGAAGAAAACCTTTCAAACAGCCGTAGTCCCTAAACTTCACACGTGTCGGGCTGCGATTGGCTCATGTATTTAAGGATTCCTACAACGCGAAATTCGTATAACGAGGAACGTATCTACGCGTTATAGGGGGTCTACTGTATATCGCTATTAATTAACTTCGCGTTGAATTTTCATTAATGTTCAGCCTAACAAATTTTTTTTAAAATAATAATCGTCGCTATTGTATCGTTAAAAATTATTTTTAAGTTATTTTATTGCTCACAAAACAAACAACGACTCATAATTAGAAAATTAAGTCTCGTTTAAATACTGGCTGCCCTTCAACAGTCCATACGTGTTGCCAGCTAAAACACGCAAAAATTTAACAAAAATAATATTAAAGTAGCCAAGACATAGCCAAATATTGTAGTGCCACATCACTAGCGGACATTTGAATTTTGCCGACTAGAACGGTCGGTTAACCGATATGACGGTTAATCGTGGGTCGGATAATCGATGCTCTACTGTATATGTATCGATGACATCAGGCCATAATTTACAGGACTACAAAAAATCAAAGTAAACACTTTATTTTGCTATAAATCTTACATTTAATTGTGTTTCTCAATGTGTTTACCTTTTGTGTAATATATACTCCTCGCTCAACTTTTAGATTTATAGCCCGGTCTAGTATATAGGCCGGATGGTTGACAGGCCACGGTGGCAGCCTACCGCTCTGGGAGACCCGGGATCGACTCCGGACGGGTCAAGGAATCCCAGGAATTTTTCGGAGGTGGTCCGTTCGGATATGTCGGGCCCCGTCCCTCACCACCCGGTCGCCCCATTGTGGGCCTGGTCGAACTCACAATGGGCCTGCTATAAGAGGCCCTCTTAGCCACGGGAAGGAAAGAGTCTAGCATATCTTAGAAGACTTTTGTAATTTCTTCCCGAATGACGCGTTTTAATCCATTTAATATGCACACATTTTGTTTCTTTACTCTTTGTTTCAAGTAGTCCCAAAAGAAATAATCTCAGAGAGATTAGGACATTTGGCAACCATTGTGGGGGTTTGATAAATGCAATTTTACTTACTTTCCATTCCTATAATGGAAATGTAGCCTTTGCTATATGTGAAGATTCCTCATGATATACAAAGTTGTCATCCGGAAACAGTCTTTTGGAATCTATCCGGAAGAAAGAACGATCTTCACAATGTATTTTTTTATGATACTTTTGACCCAGATTTTACGAAATTTGGAGTCGTTGTTCTCTTCGCAGAAATTCCGGCCAAACCACAGTCCCTTGCGGATGACACGCTGAAGTTGATAGTGGTGCTTCGGAGCAATTTTGGTTCCTGTTAATGTAGAAGACCTTTCTCTTGCCTCGCGATGTAGGGAGATAAAACCCAGCTTCGTCAGTTGTAATAAACTTTTGCCAGCTGTTTTTCTTCAGTATGTGGTAGAATGGCCAAGACTTGGAGTATCTCTCTAGATGGATGCATTAGAAAGCTCATGGCATACAGGTTACTTGACAAGTTTAAAGCCCACTTTCTTCAGTTTATAATTAGTTACTTGTTGACTAACACCAAACCTTCGTCCCATTTCTGATTGCGTTGGTGGTTTTCCATACTGGCTATAGTCTTTTGTCTGTGTAATGTCGCCTTTAGTAGAATACATTTTTGTCCATCGCTGCTTTTCTTTGATTCTTGTCTGGATGCTCTCTGCTTACTATTTTTAATGCTTGAAATCTGTCCAATGGAAGTGCATTGTCCTTTTGTTCTTTAATTCTTCTGAACTTGTCTGAAGGACTATCCAAGTTCTAAAAGAGTCCTAATTATCTCAACTGTTTCATCCCTTATTTTCTTATTCACTATTTTATCCTAGATAACTGTTCTGGAAGCATGTACTTGCTACACTTTCTACTATTTAAAGGTCATCACATCATTACACAAATCACTTTCTTTAATTAATCTACAACGTTCATTTAAAAGTATTCACTTTGATTTTCTGTAGAGCTGTATAACAATGCCATTTACCTAATGATTTCTACAAGCTTAACAGTACTGAAAATATCCTAGTGTTTTCGGTACTGAAACCCGTACTGAAAGGGTTTTATTTCTATTTGAAATTTACATTCGTATTACCCTATGTTGACATTTCATGCTTTGACGCCAAATTATCAATATAGTAAATAAGTTTTTGGCCTAACGTTGAAATTCTTTAAACATAAAATAAGTATCGAAATGTTTTCGCACAATCTTTCACAACTTATTATTAGTCGCTTTTAATACAATTTTAATATTTTTGACCTTATAAACAATACTTTCATTGCTTTCTTTTTTAAATAGCCTACGTATTTCGATAAACTAACGACACGAACGCCTCTCGTCGAAATGAAAAGTTTCGCATGACTGTACAGTACCAAATCAAATGTCCGGCTTCCAGAAATTCAGAATTACCAGAAAACCGACTAATTTTGATGGGCTATAGTATAGCTGTAGTTCATTGCATGGCCATTTTGTTTTGGTTTTCGTGTCGTACGCGTCGCACCACGCTACTACCAATGTGGCTGTTAGCATACAGGTGTTGTACACGTGATTCGTGTACTTACGTCACATAAACGTAACTACTGAAGTAAGCTTACAACCGTAATTAGTTGTGGGAAAGACGTCTACGTCACAACAATTGAATCTCACTCCACTTTTGCGTGAAAAGCGGCAAGATTTCGAGGTTTGCGGCAATTAAAGTGGCCCCAAACGTGTCGCATATGTGCATCCGACTTAAAGGTTCTACATTTTTACCCTGAACGTTCTTTGCTATCTCTGGAAATTTGGAAGTGAAAATAGGGTTTACTGCTATAACGGTTAGCATCTATAGAATATACGAATACATTTGACTTATCTATTTATCTGAGGACGAATCCCGTCAATCAAGACAAGCAATTAAATAATTACGCTTTTTAAGTTATTAAATTTGAAAAATCCGCAAAATTACTTCTTTTAACCAGAAAGAAATTCGAGTGGTATAAAGTTAGGCATGGACCAATGTCGTGCCGTCCATGGAAGGTGTGGAAGCGCCGCTTCTCTCGTATTTTCTAAAATATAATGCATATTGTGCGATTATTTTCATATTTTAACGTACTTTGAATTATTTAAAAGTAATATTTTATTATAACTGCATTATGTATTTTATTACAAATTTCTATACATGTGAAGAACAACGATACGATTTCTATTGTATATTCGAATATAAATTCATATATACATATTTTCAATGAAAGCGCTGTATTGTCGAATAGGAGACAGCTTCCACGGCAAAAATATTTGAATGGTACAAAGCAGCCAAATTATAGTCATTCGCGCATGCGCTTTACAGAGTGTGGCGTTCGTCGCACCACCTGATTATGTGTTCGCTGAGAATATATATAGAACCTGTAGTCATATATCTCACTATTCGCTTTATTCACATAATGTAGTACATAGTAATCTCGTTCTACACTATCCGTACGGTTGGTTAGGATCCACGTGTTGGTACATGGGAGTAACCCGCGTCCTCAGAGTAGTTGACAAGTCGGAAAAAAAAATATGGCGGACGGCCTGCACATGTTTATATAACCTAGAGCCCTCTATAAACAGAGTATGGTCAACTGGGGGGTCAAAATATGATTGGATACTGCCGATCATGTGGAGCCTGCAGTTTTGTTGCCTACATCAATCAGGTTGAAGTATACTCCCAGCAATATCGTCTCAGCCACTTATGCACTGTTTTCCAAGCTGAGCTTCTTGCCATTAAAATGGCCCTCCTCTGGTCTACAAACAACTATTCCTCCAGCTGCATCCAAATCATCACTGACTGTTTATCCGCACACACCTTAATCAAGGGCAATAATCTACACACTCTCGCCACTGAGATCAGGAACATCATCAACAGCACTAGTAATACCATCTCCATTACCTGGACTCGTGCCCATCAGGGCACTCCTGGTAATGAGCGTGCGGACCAGCTTGCCAAAGCNGCCACAGAGCGGAAAGAGTTAAAAAAAAACCTCAGATTATTAGTGGTTTGCCCCTGTACATCATACTTTTCCTTTAACAATAGAGTCGTGCCGGTCATCCGTTATTTGCTTTCAGGGAAAGTTTTGAATTGAGTTTGCGTCGGAAGTTCGTATATACAATAGTTAATCGCTCCTGCCTCTAAGCTTTCCATATCTGGTCTTGATTTTCATCTATCTAACTCTGTTCTCGAGATTAAGGAAGGATAAACAGATAGAAAAACGGATGGACGACAGTGGGAATTTATAGGTCTACAATTTTTTTCAAATTGCAGCCCAAATTATAAATTTTTTTACTTTATCTTGCTAAACTTTTTCTAATAAAAGTTTCGCGGCATCTCGTCTCATTCACTTATATTTTCCTTTTTTAATTATAATTTTGCTTTCGTAAGTTAAAATGTATTTTTCGTCGAAAATTTTGACTGATGATAAAACTATCATCAGTCAAAATTTTGTGACATATTCTATTTTTAAAATATTTTCGAAAAGATTCCTACAATTATGTTTGATTTCTGTTAACGATTCGGAGAGAATTTCCTCGTTGATTACAAATTAAAAGGCGTGAATTGCCAGAAATGTTGGCATTAATTTTTATTTTAAAAATCACATTATTATTATTTGTTATAGCTCTATAACAGAAACCGATAAAAACCAAAACGTTTTCTTCCAAGCTCCTATGTTCCTGACGGATTTATATCGACCATACGAATTTCAGTAATGAAGATATTCCTAAGCGAAATATTAAATTTAAATAATTACGGCAAAAGAAATTAATAAAAATGGAGAAAATTCATAGCGAATTTCTTAAAAAATAAGTTAAATAAATAAAGCTATCTAATTTTCCGAGAAATAAAATTATGTTTTAAATATATTTGGAAAGAAAATACTTCATTTTAATACAATTATTTACTTGTCATTGTTTGTTGTCACAACATTTAAGTTAAAATACAGTACCGGAGCCAAATATCCGGCAAGTTCGAGACCGGAAGTGGTCTGAATTTCTGGATTATCTGGTTTTCTGAACATGAGATAAATACTAATATACACTCAAAAATAGCTTAAAATAAATAATAAAAGTAAAAAACGAAATTGTATTTAATAGTAGAAAGTTCAAATTCCAACACAGAAAGATTTTTTAATACTATACAAATTTTTGCCTTTTTATATTTTAAAATTATGAGCATAGTTTGACACATATGAATGTAGTAGGCATATTAAAATTTATTTCATACAAAATCTGTTTCTAATTTTAATTTTTATTATAAAAACATTTCTTATTTCACGGGTTTTTCTTCTGCCGAAATCTTGATAAATAAAGCAATTTAGTAAAAGTAAAAGTTTTAAACGAAAATGACTCAAAAATGATTTCCTCCTTCTCCATCTTAAACGCCAAACCACTTTCCTCTTATCCATGGCATCTTACAGCAAAGGGATGTTTTGACATTCCGGTTCGTTTTTCCGTTCTGTGCCGCATGTATGCATTTGCTTTTATTCTATTGAAAGCGGTAGCATTTGCAGCTATACAAATGAGCTGATTAGAAACGCTAATGCATTAACCGATTACTCGCACTGCAATATTTTTGAAGTACGATACATAGAGCGCCTAAATATACATGCAAACGCATTCTCCCGTTTGATGTAAAATCTTCGTAGTGAGCAGCTTAGCAATGAAAACTATCGTTTATTTATTATTTCATTTCTCATTTAGCTAATGCTTACATTCAATTTTTTGCAGTTCAAGTTTTATTGCGACGAGAGATTCTTCATTCAGAACAAGAAAACGGTATTTTAGGAATTATATTGTACTCGAAACAGGTCGTTACACAAATTGCTCATCCCGCATCTGTCGATTATTGCATAACATTCGTCACCCAGTAAATGAATTAGCACCCTAAACTTTATTTCAAAATGTTAATTTTCTGTTTTTATAAAAAAGTAATGTTTCAAAATCAAATTCTCATCTTTAATTTATATTTTTGTTTCTATTTTAAATACGTTTTGTTCTATGGAACACGATTCAAATAGTTTAGTCCAACAGATAGCAGCGGAGACCAATTCACTGGATAACAATTTTCCATCTCTTTTTTCGTTCCGAATATTTCGGAAATAGGAAAAGCCTATTGTTAGGTCTTTCTGGCGTATTTTTACAATTAATTGTCGAACACAGAGGAGAATCGGATTTCCTATTATGAATTTAATGGAATATATATTATTGTTATGTCGTTAGATACATACTATCATTTTATTGGCTATCGAAAGCGATAAATCTTAGCGGCAGCGACAAACATTCTTCTTCTTCTGTTCTCTTCATCTTCTTAGTTGATATGGAGATTATAGCGACAAACATTCGACACGTCGGAATTTTCTTTAATGGAGTGGCATGCCGCTAGAGAGATAGTTTGTGGGATTGCTTCTACAAAAACTACCACCATCGCTCTCCTCTGCTACTGGAAACTTGTAAATAAGATTAAGCCTTAAAAACATTAGTGTAATACCATGCATTCTCGGCACATAGATGTGCCAATTCCTATAATAATTCGTAGAAACTATAGCTTACTAAATATTTACGTATCGCCGTGTTTATANATATACTTTTAAAGAAAATTATAATTAAATATAACTTTGTAATGAAACGTACATAAAAATAACATAAAATATTCTTTACTCTTTAAATCTTAATCACTTAGTCAAATAGCTCCCTACGAGTGGAATCGGAGACGATCCTGCTAGGTGTGCGGTGTGTACTGTACTGTACATGCACGCGGGCTGCCAAATCCCGAGGGTGCCCATACCGGTCAATCTCAAATGCCTGTTTATTCACATCACTAATACAGTGGTATCTCAGGTTACGAACGCCCCAGCATACGAAATTTTCAGGATACGACATGAAATTCGAACATATTTTTGCTCCACGATACGAAC
>NW_019385541.1:217234-221407 GCF_000671375.1 Centruroides sculpturatus | reverse complement strand
TATTATAGCATCAGTAAAAGGAGGACAAACTTTAGAAAATTTTAAAATTCCTTTGAGAATGCATTTCGGACAATTATGTTTCTTTTCAATTCTGTGTGTTACAACTATATAGGAAAAAAATTTTATATTCAAATTAGCATAATGTATACAAGTTTGCACAAAAAACATCGTGATGTTACAAATTTGTAAAAGAACAACAGCAAACTTACATGGGTTATGAGAAATGCAGAAGTTGTGACATTAGATAAAATATGGATGGTTATGGTTAACAGGTATAAGCTAAAAAACAATGGTAAATTGAAACTATGATTTAAAAAACTACATATCTGTAAAAAGTTTGGACTTACTACAAACATAACGATATGGTACATAGTGTTGGAAAAACACCCCAGTATACATGGTGCAGTAGAAAGGCAGACTATAAAATTTGGGAAACACGCGATCTTGATTACGGTAAGATCACAGTTAAGCAGAATGATGGAGTGAAGATAGTGCACCGTAAAATAAAAAAAAAAAACCTGAAGAAAATTGTTTTAACTTACAGTAAAGTTGTGCACGATGTTGTGATACACAAAATGTAAATGGGAAAGGTTAACAGAATACAACAGAAAAGCATCGTCTTGACGTAAGGGAGAGACAGTGGATGTGAATGGTATTAAGAAAGGGGGTCGAAAAAGGGATTTTTTTAGGGTTAGGGAAATTTAGAAAATGAAGGAAGAAGTGGAAGTGAGACGTATGAGCACCCTACTGCGTATCCTATGGAAGGATGCACAGATAACGAAAACTTGCCGTACTTTAACACATTAATTATCTACTCCCCCTCCTCCCTAGCGGCTTCTCTTGGTCAAGTATGGATACCAAGTTTCATGTAGTTTTTGGCCAATGTTATTATTCATCATACTGTCAGGTTTTTTCTATTTTACGATGCATCTTCTTTACTCCATCATTTTGCTTAACTCAAAATGTTTTCTATTGATCTTACCGCAATCAAGATTACGTGTTTCCCAAATTTTATAGTCTTGCCTTTCTACTGCACCATGTATACTGGGGTGTTTTTCCAACACTATGTACCATACCGTTATGTTTGCAGTAAGTCCAAACTTTTTACATATATGTAGTATGTTTTCTCTTTTTTAAATGATAATTTTAATTTACTATTGTTTTTTAGCTTATACCTGTTAACCATAACTATCCATATTTTATCTAATGTCACAACTTCTGCATTTCTCATAACCCATGTAAGTTTGCTGTTGTTTTTTTTACAAATTTGTAACATCACGATGTTTTTTGTACAAAATTGTATACACTATGCTAACTTGAATGTAAATTATTTTCTTTGTATAGTTGTAACACAGAATTTAAAAGAGACATAATTGTCCGAAATGCATTCTCAAAGGAATAAAAAGATTTTCTAAAGTTTGTCTTCCTTTTACTGTATAATAAGTAGCGCTCGTATAATTGAAGATTATTTTTATTTGTAATAAATTAAGTGTAAAATTATGAATTAAGTGTGACACAAATCTTTTAAAATTATTGAGATCATTTTTAACATTTACTTAATGGCTTCTTCTCTAAAATTATGATTAATCCCATGTAAAATAATGATGAACGAATCAAAATATATTACAAATTAATTGTTTTAGTAATGATTTTAAAACAAAATCCACAAAAACTTCGTAATGAAGACAAATAGTATGCATTGTCCAAATCACTCCACTTTTAACCAAAAAACACTTATTTATTAAGTTAATCATCTTTACACGGTATACAAGTTGTAACTTAACACTCGATACAGATTGAATATAATAAGTCTAAATATGGTTTTAGGAATTCCTTAATTCTCAAGAGATAATTTTTGCACTATTTCCTTCATAAGAAATATTTTATATAGAAAGAAAAGCTAATACGATTATAAGATTTAAGGTAAAGCTAGAGATACCAGGTACAGACGAACATAGTTAAAAAGCAGGTGTTTACAACTCTCTTTAGAATGAATAATTAGGCAAATCTCAGCCAAATTTGATATAAAGATTGTCTTCAGTATGAGGTTATCAATTTCTCTAAAAACTTTTACTTTAAACATCAGTCACTAAGATAAAAGTTACCGCTGCTTTCTGTTTGAGCAGTAAACGGTTTAAAAGTTTTATAAGGAATGTACAGACAACAGACAGGCAGAGATTGTATTTATCTGTTAGATGGACAAAATAAAAAGACACATTCGGCTTATCAAAGAGACATACACTCTTGGCAAAACGAATACGACTGCTTATTTCAGACAAAATGAAGTTTTTATAAAAAATTCATTTTTCTTATTACAGAGATAATCAATTAATAATAAAAACTAGAAGCTTGTACATACTTTAAAGTCCTTTGTAACATTACACTTTATTTATAGTACACATTTTAAAAAATTATACACGTATAAAATTATATGAAATATTCGGAAACTTATATTTTAGCTTTCTAAATAATTATTTAGTTTAATTTGATAAATTTTGTACAATATTAATATAGTGTTTTTTAAATTAATATTCAGATAATTTCTAAATAGTAAACACTACTGTAATGAATAACAAGCTTACAACTTACTCTTTCTGTTGTATCTTTGATGTTTTGTTCTCAAATGAGAAATGATCTCAGTTCCATAATTTTTAAAGTTGAGAAATAATTGTAATAAAAAACTTTCGGGACGTATTTTATACCTTTACTTAGAAACCAACCTAGAATAAATTTCTACATAACCTACTATCATTAAGGCTGGCACTAGGTTACCTTGAATTAATAATTCAATTATTATTTTGGTTATTTTTCAAGGTTGTTTGGTAAATATTTTCCCTTTATGCTACATGAATTTTAATATGTTAAAATATTTCGACTGGAAACTTTTCCTAAATCTGAAATTTCTACTTTTTGATCTTTTCGTCCTCTGGGCACTAAGAGGGCTTTTTAATTATACTGATCGGGTTCAAGCAGGCCCTGTAATAGGGTTTGCCGAATGGTGAAAGATGAAGTCACGACATATCCGGTACAGACCACCCCTGGAAACTTTCTGGCAGTAATAATAGAACATCCAAATTTAGTATTACTACAATAACGAGAAACTTATGTTCGCTTTATTATTTCCTGCTAAAAAGTGGGGTTTGTCGAGAAGTGTTGCATAATTTTCAAGTTTAAAATATAATATTATACTGCATGTGAGGAGCATAACAGAGAATCAACTGTTCGATTAACAGTGTGTTTAGCAGGCACAGTACTTATCACCTTTATAGTGGGGACCATATTAATTTGCAGGTTTTTATACGTATGTATCAGAGAAAAAGCATAGCGACCGGTTAAAAAATGACCACCCAGGATTTTTACAGTTTTGGACTTAGAACACCTTGAAACGTTTAGAAAGGCAAAAAGAAATTTGGGCGTTTTTCTGTATGTTTGGATATTAGTGGAAGAGGAGGCAGGATTTTGTTTACTTTCTTTCAAGCTTAACGTGTCCTTGTTTTTTGTCGAAAATTTCTGAAATTTTTCAGGAAGTTTTTGAATTAGAGGGATTATGCCATTAAACTTTAGTGGTTAAAGGTGCAGGGGATGGTGTGTCGACTCCCTGTATTTCAACCACTAAAAATTTAAAATCTGGAGTGGGTCGGACTTAATGATTTTTTTGTTGTTGTTAACATTTATGATATTTTTTAAAAAATAAAGTCATCAGACTCTAAAAATTAAGCTTTTTGCCATTAAATAATGATGAATAATATAAATACTTTGAAAATAACATCTCGTAGAAGATGGTGCTATATACAGTTTTAAAGTCTGACCGAGAAAGTTACGCAAGTCGTTAAGAACTTTTTATTACTGAAAGATGTTATATTATAAAAACCAGTTTGATAAAATTTCCCATTACAACTTTTGAAATATAAAATTTCTTCGTATTACCTCAATTGAATTATATATAATATAAATACCCAATTTAGCAATTATTCTGATATTGTTGATGATAACCTTGACTGTTGATGTTAACCTAAACCGCGTCTTCATTATAATTCTTAAACGAGGGTGTTTTTCCTTCTTTTATTAAAGCTCTGAAAAAAGTTATGTATTTTTAGAAATTTTCTGGGAATTAAATTCTTTATTTTGTGATTTCGTAACTTTAAAAATTTTTTATAAAACACATTTTTAAAT
>NW_019385541.1:201873-213151 GCF_000671375.1 Centruroides sculpturatus | reverse complement strand
TCCTTGATCTATTTCTTAAATTGTTTTGTCTATTAAGATTATTTATTAATCAGAACTTAACACTTCTGATTAATAAATAATCTTAATGTAGTGTCTATGCTTTTAATAATCTATACATATAATTTACTATCATTTTAATACTCTTTTTCGATGAATTAGATACTTCTTTTTATTTTTAGAAAAATTTGCTGTATACATTTATTAATTATGAATTAATTTTTTTTTTTATTAGTATTGACTTGACACGAAAAGAAATGTCATCTACTCGTGGTCGAAAAATTCGTTGCCTTCTCAAACAACGTCTTTCGGCTCTTTCTAACTCTTAGATAGCGATAAAAATTGCGTATCCGTCAGCCATTTTTACTTTCGTGTAGCGATCTCACATGCTCGACTCAACGTGAGTAGCAACTCGCATGGTGAGATGGGAAAGCACATGAGTTAGAACTCGAGACTACCAATTTGACGTCAGTGTGTGAGATGGTACCACGTGACACCTTCAACACGTTGGGAGTTGTAACACGAAAAACTCGAGACTAAGGCCCCAGGTTGCGTTTGGCAACGACTGGAAAGTACAAGAGACTTTGATGAAAGGATCAGGTTTTATCGTGGTTACGGCGAAACAGCGTGGCAATTAAGTGTATACGTTAGAGGGGCATAAGAATTTTAGAAAGGCTTAGGTGGGGCATAGAACAAAAAAGGTTGGGAAACACTGATCTAGACACTGCACGGGTAAAACTTACAAACTTACCTCAACTCTAGTTGAAGCATTGAACGTCAGTTCGTTACCGAATGCTTACTTCATTTGGTGGATTTACCTGGAACTAACTGGACGGCAGACTAACAATGAGAAAAATATACAGGAATCAATTCTTGTATATGTGATTTAAAACTGTACAAACTGGAATTAGAGTTGCACGTTTCCTGTAGCACTGTACGTTAAAAAACACAGATCTAAAAAAGTAGAGCTGATAGAGAAAAACTGATTTCATATTTGGATTCAGCGATCCAAATATAGTTAAACTCAGTTCTAAAATCCTAGGCACCAAAAACAATTTTTTTTTGTAGGCTTGTGTGCTTTGTGGGCTTATAAAAAAGGCTTTCTTAGTGCCACGCCACAGGAAAGTAAAAGTTAAAAAAAATCAATTCTCTAGTTATATAAAAATATATTTTTGTTAACAAGTAAGTTCGAGCTCACTCGAGATATGACACACGACCATTCTCTGACTCTCCAATCCTTTGACCTTTCCCCATCAAAATTTAATAGCGTCAATGCCCTCGTATACAAACTACCGTGCGAAATTCCGTTTGTTAATATTTACTCATCCTGAGATTTTCAACGAAATATTAATAGACGCTTCTACAACCCCTCACGGATTTTTTTTAATTCCGTGAGGAACCCCTCACGGAATTAAAGGAACCCCTCACGGAATTGGGAGCATTCTTACGTTTTTGGGTCCACGAGATCTGAAAACGTAAGAATTTGTAAACAACTTGGAGAGTCGAATTTGATACGATTTCGATACTTTCCCTTTGTTATGTGTAAAATTCCCTTCTAACAGCCGGGAAAGTAAAATATTGATATTATGAAATTACTAGGTATTTAGTTGCGTGATTTTCTTCTTAATTTATAAATATCCGAAATATAACGAGGAAATTTTTATGAATTATTAATTTTTATAAAATTAAACAAATGTTCGTTCAGTGTCAGATTTCGTAATCATTATACGTTGTTTTCTAATAATGAACATTTAGGGAGGGTATCGCTTAGAGACACGATAAGTTATGCTGTTTTCGCGCGAGATAAATATATTTACATTAATTTTTCTGAAGATTTAAATATATTTTCTTTATATGTACAGTAACTTATAAGTTTTGAGATAATACTAAATATTATTTTAAAAAGAAATATCAGAATATTGAAAAATTATTATTAAATTAATATGAACGAGTAAAGTTTCACGATACGTTTCTATGATAGTGTGAGCCCAACCGATGTCCGAAATCATGTAAATCGCGGTATTCTTATGATTAAATAATAACGATAGATTAAATATGAGAGGGAGAGAAAAATCCCTTAATCTAAACAACGCGGCACAAAATGTAGACAACGAGTCTCGGATGACTCGAACATGTGTTAAACGAACTGTCAATGTCAGAGTAAAAAGTTATAAGTCAGAAACAAGTGGTCATATGCAGGTAGAACTTTGACCCCAGCGCTCATAAACAGTCAATCTAGGGAAACAATTTCTGAAAAGAGGGAAAGATTTGAGATAAATCATTGCATATGAGTTTCGAGTACCCAGATGACAGAAATCGCGAGTAACGGAGCTAAATTATGAGCGGAAATCTTGCAATTTTGTCAACAATCCCCAAGAACAATCGACAGAAAGGCGTCGACCAAAACAAAAGAGATCAATCGGGAAGCGAGGAAGGGGACGAGGGACCAATCAAAAGTCCGAATAGTTGGAGAAAAATTATAAAAATGGGAAAATCAAGGTCAAGAGGGCTCTCCTCCGACTCCCCGAAACGTCGCGACTGAGATTGTGGTGTGTCGTCGGCACGAACTTTGGACTCCGCCGCTTCCGACTTCATCTCGTCCGCCCCGGGGCCAACCAGACGTAGACCTCCTCGTCTCTCTACATCGCCGACGAGAACTAGTGAAGGACTGTCGATTGTCGATGTAAGCATAAATGTTAACAAATAAACTGCTTTCTTGTGTAAAACACTTGTTATCATTTGCCTCCTCCGTCACAGCCCACATACAACCTTCCCTTAGGTTCATCCTGACGCGGGATTAATAGCTCCTACCTAGGAGACAGCAACCTTACACAGGTGCCGTGAAGTGGGTTTCAAGTCCCCTATGGCCGACCTGGTGGAGATAGCTCCACCAGGTCGGCCATCTTACAATAGCGTTAGAGTCAGTGTTTTGAGACTGACGAGTGAGTCAGTGTCAAGTCAAATATGACATTTTTTTATTTAATCAAATAAAATAATCGAACATACTTTGATCGCAAATCAATATCAATTGATTAACATTTAATTCTTACTTTATTTTATTTAATTATACGCTCTTCTATTCAATGTCACGCCATTTAGTCTATCGATTGAATGACGACCATAAATTATCTTCGTATCAGAGTTTTCCTGTTTAGGATTTTATCGCCCTTATTTTTCAATCAGTGATGCCGAAACATTTCGATCGGCGAGTTAATCTGTGCATAACTCGTAGGTAGGCGGGCCACAAATATTTTCTATATTCTGTATATATCAGAAGTAGGCCTATTTCTATAATTTATAAGTGATATGTCAAATATATTCTTGGGATTTGTCCCGGGAGGTTCGTAGTTTGGGAACCACTGTTCTAGTGTATTCATTTTTGTAGTCGTTCAATAGCTGTTCTGTATTGTAATTTTTGTTTTTGTCAAATTCGAAAATCTGACTAACAAGTGGCGGTTCTCGCGTCATAACGTGGACCTCGCATCTGAAATAGTGAAGTTTTTCCTCCAGACTACAATAATTTTATGTAAAAATTGCATTAAACTATAGGAATTTATACGTTTTGTCCATTTGTTTCCTTAATGGTGTTTACAAATATGGGTATTGCTCAAAGCAAATTCTGAGGGGCTCTCTTGCACGTTTCTCCTGTAGTTTTTCGGAGTATATTAGTCTATTCAATTATCTTAAAATTACTTTAGACACTTAATCTTAACTAACTGTAACGGGTTACTAAATTTATTTTTATTTTAAAGTAACAAACCTCATTGCTCCGGTATCAACTTATGCTGATGCAGCAGAACCATAAGCAGTCCGTAGATAAGCGCTGTATTTTCTCTTCCTTAAAAATTCGTTTTTCAAATTGTTGATCGTTAAAAAAATAATTTATAATAATTAAACAGAATTAAAAATATAAGAAAATTGAATCCGCAAACAAATTGCAAGCTAAAAGAACTAGTATCAGTACATTCTAAATTAAAAATAATGTTTGTTTTTATCCAATTTGCTGATAGATAATAGCTATATTAGAAACTTTTAAATTTAGGTTTGTTGATCTGAAACTCTACGTTTTATTAAAATATTAAAACATAGTTTAAGGTTTTAATCCTTTACAATGATTTAACCTTATAAACATTTTTAATTTAACGCGTAAAATAAAATTAAATATGCATTCGTAGAAATATAATATAATTCAAATTTAATTAAGTTCAAGATATAGAATTAGAATTTTAATTTCTTGACAAAGAAATTTAATTTTAGTGAATGTAAGTATATGATGATGCTTTGTGATCTAAATTCGTGTGTATTAGAATAATTATTATTTTTAATTGTGTGATTATTTGTGTAGGGGGTGGTGAGTCTTTGAAACATAATGACTATCAAATTATTTTAGTCATTTTTAAAAAATGCAGCAACGAGCTGCTTAGTTTTTCCGGCAACATTTGGTGGCGTCAGCTATTGTGTTAAAAATTAATAAAAGTCTTTTAATAAAATAACTAATATAAAATGGCAAAAAGCTTAATTTTGAGAGTATGGAATGGGTTTTATAAAGAAATTGTAAATGCTAATAACGAGTAAAAATCGTCATTAAGTCCAACTCTACTGTAAATATGACAAGACCCCCTTTATCTTCTCATCCCCTCGACCTTTAATCACCAATACTTAATAACATAAACATATTGTTTTTGAAACGAATCCCAATGTATTGTTTTTTCGCTTTTTGCCTTTAATTCTATTAAACGTTTCTACTAACTTAATTAAGCTGATTTAAAAAATTCGTTCCAACCATAATAGAATAACCATAATAGAATAATAACGTTTAATATAAATTCCCCAATAAACAAATCTCCCTGCAAAATTTTAAAAATTTTCGACAAAAAGCACAGGACTTATTAAAATTTCAAACAAGGTGAACAAAATTCTGCTCTAACGCACACTAACATTTATACATACCGAAAACACCCCCGAAATGTTTTGCTTTTTTCGACATTTCAAGATTCGCGGTGTCCAAAAATGTAAACATCTGGAAAGGGATCATTTTTTTGACCGATCGCCACACTTTTTCTCTGTGACAGTCGAGTCGAGGGGATGAGAAGATAAAGGGGATCGTGTCATATCTCCAGTAGAGTTGGACTTAATGACGATTTTTACACGTTATTAGCATTTACAATTTTTATCACAGCCGAGAAAGTAAAAATAGACGACCTTTAATAATATTAATGAAAATAATGTTTTAAGAAGTGTGATTCCAGTGGTTTAAATCAGAATTTATCGATATCAGAAACAACTAAATCAATTCATTAAAAAAGAAAGCTTTGATCTTTCCAAAGAAATGCACGAATCAATTTTGTTGACATCGTATTCGACAGTTAAATACAGCAAGTCCGCCGAGAATGCAGTTTAATAAATGCGATAAAAAGAATTAGCCACGGAGGGAAAATATTAAACAATGCATATGTAATGACATCATGTATATAAATAAAACTAACGAGCAGTCTGTTTGGTTGTTTGTTGCCTAAACATATTTTAACCAAACTTCATATTTTGAATGTATTGATTCATGAAAAGGTTTACAAATAATCCTATATATGATCTCAAAATCTACATTATGAAAATTAAACTGTTACGTATACTTAAATATATAAATAAATATATTAATGGTGCGATTTATTTATAAAAAATCAATTGTTAATTTCTTAAAACTTCAAGGTTTAAAATGTAAAATTTATCAACAGTTGTTTTACATTCGTAACAGCATTAATCAGAGAGACAAAGAAAAAAGCGCACTGGCAGACAAACGTTGGTTAAACAATGATTCGTAGATTGTGGAAACTGTATAAGGGAGCATATTTCGTTTATTGCCAAAAGGTCGGTTTGTATAATATGTAATTTTTTTTTAATTTTTAAATATTGTATTATTGCTTTTAATCTCAAGTTTTTCCTTAGTTTTGTATAACCCGAAGAGGAGTGCTTTAGAAAAATCAAGGAAACATCCGAAATGCATGGTTACAATAAATACTAACATCGAAATACCTTAGTATTTGTTCTTTGTCTCTGATTAATGCCATTACGGATGTAAAAGAATGGTTGGTAAATTTTATATAAACTGCTACGGATTGCTGTCTGTCTGTCTCTCTGCTAGATGGCGACACATCACTTATGAATTAGTACTTATCCATCAAGTGGTTATTTTATCTACAAGAAAGCTATAATATTATAGTATAGTGGTACCTCAGGATACGAAATTAATCCGTTCCGAAACTGAGATCGTATCATGAAAATGTCGTAAGGTGAATCATTTTTTCCCATACGATTACATGTAAAACTAAATAATTCGTTCCAACACGAAAAACACACTCAAATTAAAGCTAAGTAATACATTAAAAAAATAACTATAGTAAGGAAAACACCGAAAAATGCGTTTTGTAGTTGTAAATGTATAAATAACCATAATAGAATAATAACTGATTAAAAAAATGTAGTTTTATTTGCACTTTATCTTTTAGGATAGATGACGGTGGGGGTGTAAACTGGTGGCGGAGAGAGGGAGAAGGGAAATGATACTAAAACTTAACTTGCATAACATAATGTAACAATAACTTAAAAATAACTTAGAAAAGATTTAAAAAATTAGTGTTGTTTTATATATATTTTTTAAAACTTTTATTCACTTCTTTTCGCTTTCTTTCCTTCACTTCAACCAGCACTTTCACTGGATGGAGGTCGCGTGGTAAAATATCTATCCAAAGAGGTTTGGCTTTGCCTACTTTTTAAAATGTTTATAAAATGACTTAGGCAAATGTCATGACTCTGAGTAGCAATACGGCCAGTGTGAACCTTTTCGGGATGTTTCTTTTCAATAAAATTAGTCACTTTCTATCACTTTCTAATAATATCTCAAGATTTCCTTTATCGAGCGAGATCCTGCCACGACGAAGCAAACACGCGGACTGAGACCAATGAACAGAAGTGAATAAAAAATGGCGCTGCGAAATAATGTAACGTCGTATGGTGAGTTTTTGTTCGTATCGTGGAGCAAAAATGTGTTCTAATTTCATGTCGTATCCTGAAAATTTCGTATGCTGGAGCATTCGTATCCTGAGGTACCACTGTATAGTATTATGTTTGAAGAACTAAAATTATAAATTAATTAGTAAGAAATTAGCAAAACATGCGAAAATATTTTAAAAAGTGACGTCACTGCTTATTTTAAATACAACCGCGTCGCAAACACACGGTGATGTCATTTTTACCAACGTGGTTTTTCCAATCATTCCGTGGGTGGATGCACTGACTCGGTTGTGTTATATGTTGAAACTTCCAATCATTGCTGCCTATCAGAGGACCTCATAGAATCAGTTTTTTATACGGAATTCCTGATAAATATCTATAGTTCAGTTCATTCGAACTGAAAATACAACAAAATAGTTTTCCCACCAAACGAAATGTTCCCCGAACCAAACGGAGCCATCATCCATTCGACGATTAATTCTTGTACTGTACGTCTTTCTGTACGCCAGATAAAAGGACATCAATTGTAAGGAGCTGAAAGGATTTTGGCCTTTTAATAATATTTATATGGTTTGGGGCAGGCATTATTTAAAATGTTATTAGGGCACCGAACGGATTCTGGTCCATCCTAATTGAACCTTCTTTTTTAATAAGGCGTGGCAAAGTGGTGTCTTAGATCAGTGATGGGCAAACTTTTTAAAGAGCGGGCCAAAGGAAAAGAAGAAAACTTTAGGCGGGCCAATATAATTGTAACCTAGCGCTGCATGTGAAAATCCAGGTGGCGCTATAAAAACATGTGCAGGCCGTCCGCCATATTTCTTTTTCTCTNGAATTATATATAATATAAATACCCAATTTAGCAATTATTCTGATATTGTTGATGATAACCTTGACTGTTGATGTTAACCTAAACCGCGTCTTCATTATAATTCTTAAACGAGGGTGTTTTTCCTTCTTTTATTAAAGCTCTGAAAAAAAGTTATGTATTTTTAGAAATTTTCTGGGAATTAAATTCTTTATTTTGTGATTTCGTAACTTTAAAAATTTTTTATAAAACACATTTTTAAATGAAAAAAACAAAATAACTGAAGTTTTATTTTATTTTTTAAATCATACATAATATTGATTACAGATTAATTCAACTTAACAATTTAATTGTTTTGCATGACTACTTTCTTATATTGATATTAACTAATGGGCAATTTCTATATTTAGCTTGTATATTTTATTTATGAAATTTGAAAAGAGCGATAAACAGTACAGTTTTGGAAAGAAATTCTATCGAAAAATTTAAACGCGATAAGGAAAATTTGATAACATATTACGATAGAATTTAATATCACATTTTTTACGATGGTCGCCTGACAAATACGGATAATGTGTCAGTCTATTTCTATGGGAAATCCGCAATCGAATTCAAGCAAATAACTTTTCAGGTATTTTATATGGGTGCTCATGGGTGTGGTCCCTGAGCACGGGTTGCCAGTCTAAATCCACGACGAATATGGAAGAAGGTCTTCCTTTTGCGTACAGAGCGGAAAGTGTTTTTAAAAAAATTTAATGTTACTGCAGAAATAGTTCTTATTATGAGAGGGATTTAAATTTAAATATTATATAATCAATTCTGTCGATGGTCGGATGACCGTGCGATTAGTTGCAGCCCACCTGCCGACAGTGTCCGAGAAGGAATCCGGACGAGTCCAAAATCCTCAGGAATTTTTCTGGAGGTGGTCCGTCTGGATGATATGTCAAGCTCTGTCCTTCACCTTCCTTTTACATCATTGTCGGCCTTTCCGAATCCATAACACAGATCAACAGTGGTTTTGGTGCCCAGGTATTTTGAGCTGATTTCATATGAATTTCACGTCCTGAATTCAAATATGGCATTAGTTTTTGCCTAGGAGCCCTAATTTTTAAGATATAGCATTTTAGCGAAATATACGTTTCGATATCTTAAGTTAAATCCATGGATCAACTAAAAAAACTAAACACGGAATTTTTATTATTATATTATGCAAATATTATTCTATACAAAGATAGAGGAAAAAGTGATAAATAAAACTAAACAGTTACACATTGAGGAGGCTTCTTTTCCGTGACTTTCGTGAATGTATTTTGGAGCAATCCCTTTTTAAACTCCAGCAGTAATCTGCCATCATATGCGTATCCCATCTTCCTCGGTAGCGGTCCTCCATAGTTTTAATATCCTGGTGAAATCTTTCACCTTGTTCTTCACTGATGTCTCCTAAATTTTCAGGAAAACGTCTAAGTGACTGTGTAAATAGTGCACCTTAATACTTATATTACACCCAAGGGATTTGAAACTGTTAAGCATCTCGTTTACCAGTTCATCATAATTTTCAGCTTTGCGTTTGCCTAGAAAATTTTTGACAATTGCAACAAATGAAGTCCAGGCTTTTCGATCAGCTTCATTCACCGAATTTACGAAGGCAGATCGTTAATAAGTTGTCTTATTTGTGGGCCGTCAAATATTCTTAACTGAGGCATTTTTTCCCCTATATATGCAAAGCATGATCCCTTCTTATCAAGAGACTTTACAAACTGCTTCATTCGGCCTAGCTTGATGTGCAGTGGAGGAAAGATGATTTTCTCTCGTTCAACTAAGGGGTCGTTAATGACATTTTTTTTCTCCATCGTCCATGTTCTCTCTCTTAGGCCACTCTTTTCTAACCCAGTGGTGTGTTTTGTCTCTGCTATTCCAGAGGCACAAGAAGCAAGGATATTTGGTGTAGCCAATTTGCTGTCCAAGGAGAAATTTTACCATTTTTAAGTCTACACAAATTACCCATTGATGTTCACGATACTTAATCTTCTCCAAGACCAGAACTATAGTGTTATATTCTTCTTTCCTTTTCGTTGAGTGAGCAATTGGTATTGAACCATATTTGTTCCCATTGTGTAGAAAAACACATTTCAAATTCCGTTTTGAGTTGTCAATAAATAGGCGCCAATCATCTGAAAAATATTCAAGAAGGCCCATTTTTTCCAAGAGTCCTCTAATTTCGTGACAAAACACGAGATTGTCTTCTTGAGAGAACAAGGGTAGCAGATCCTTTTCTCTTGTACAGTAAAAGGTAATTTTGGTTCCTTGCTCCAGTAAACTTTTCTCCTTCAACCTGAAGTCAATAATTCAGAAGCTTCTTTTGGCAGGTTGAGATCTCCGGTAAGGTCATTTAACTCATCCTGGTTGAAACATTGAGGAATTGATGACATTTTCTTGTAATCACAGTCACCTTCATTAGGATCAGAGGGATACTCGTTCTCACAAAGCTCTGGTAGCTGGTGAAATGATAGAACTGGCACTTCCTGTGAGTGAGGGACCGGGCATCTTGCAGAGACTAAATCAGGATAAGTCCACTTGCTACGATTGTTACGATTGATTCCATTAATATTTACTAGGCAGAAATAACAGTCATCGAAGTGATTTTTGGGTTCTCTCCAAACCATCGGTACGCCAAATTTCAGACTTTTTCTTTTCCCAGTAGTCCACTGTCGTAAATGTTCTGTACAAGTTTTACAGACCTGATGCGGTGCCCAGCTTTTATCCTGATCATCAAGTTTAATACCAAAATATCCAAGATAAGCTCTCTTTACAAAGTCACTAATAGTTTTTCTGTTTTCTTTTAACGTATATTCTCCGCATATGTAGCGAAACACATCATAATGATTTACACAACTTCTTCTACTTGAACTCATTTTATTTCTATTCAACAACACAAATAAAAACATCCAGAACACAGTACTTTGTTCTTTGTTTCCCTTTCCTTCTAGAACTTTCCTTTATAACCCTTTTCCCTTGGAGTGGGATTAACAATTCTTGGAACCACTGAGAACAAAGAAATGAATGAAGTCCTGATGCTGATGAAAGAGGAGAAAGGACATTCTTTGCCCAGACCTTGAGATGGACAGACATGAGTTGTGTTCCAGGGCCCTTAGTCTCGAGATTTTCGTGTTGTACTCGAACTGACGTCATCGAACTCACTCGTGTTACTATGGGTGCGTTTACTTCTGAGTTAGCAGTGCTAATTCTGATAACCGAATGTGACGTCATTAGCACGTGTATTCGTGCTTGCTTGTCCAATTCGAAAGTGAACACATACGCTAACAAGAAATATGGCGGTTTCCAGCCATATTTCTTGTTAGCGTATGTGTTCACTTTCGAATTGGACAAGCAAGCACGAATACACGTGCTAATGACGTCACATTCGGTTATCAGAATTAGCACTGCTAACTCAGAAGTAAACGCACCCAT
>NW_019385541.1:196529-201205 GCF_000671375.1 Centruroides sculpturatus | reverse complement strand
TTAGTATTGACTTGACACGAAAAGAAATGTCATCTACTCGTGGTCGAAAAATTCGTTGCCTTCTCAAACAACGTCTTTCGGCTCTTTCTAACTCTTCGATAGCGATAAGAATTGCGTATCCGTCAGCCATTTTTACTTTCGTGTAGCGATCTCACATGCTCGACTCAACGTGAGTAGCAACTCGCATGGTGAGATGGGAAAGCACATGAGTTAGAACTCGAGACTACCAATTTGACGTCAGTGTGTGAGATGATACCACGTGACACCTTCAACACGTTGGGAGTTGTAACACGAAAAACTCGAGACTAAGGCCCCAGGTTGCGTTTGGCAACGACTGGAAAGTACAAGAGACTTTGATGAAAGGATCAGGTTTTATCGTGGTTACGGCGAAACAGCGTGGCAATTAAGTGTATACGTTAGAGGGGCATAAGAATTTTAGAAAGGCTTAGGTGGGGCATAGAACAAAAAAGGTTGGGAAACACTGATCTAGACACTGCACGGGTAAAACTTACAAACTTACCTCAACTCTAGTTGAAGCATTGAACGTCAGTTCGTTACCGAATGCTTACTTCATTTGGTGGATTTACCTGGAACTAACTGGACGGCAGACTAACAATGAGAAAAATATACAGGAATCAATTCTTGTATATGTGATTTAAAACTGTACAAACTGGAATTAGAGTTGCACGTTTCCTGTAGCACTGTACGTTAAAAAACACAGATCTAAAAAAGTAGAGCTGATAGAGAAAAACTGATTTCATATTTGGATTCAGCGATCCAAATATAGTTAAACTCAGTTCTAAAATCCTAGGCACCAAAAACAATTTTTTTTTGTAGGCTTGTGTGCTTTGTGGGCTTATAAAAAAGGCTTTCTTAGTGCCACGCCACAGGAAAGTAAAAGTTAAAAAAAATCAATTCTCTAGTTATATAAAAATATATTTTTGTTAACAAGTAAGTTCGAGCTCACTCGAGATATGACACACGACCATTCTCTGACTCTCCAATCCTTTGACCTTTCCCCATCAAAATTTAATAGCGTCAATGCCCTCGTATACAAACTACCGTGCGAAATTCCGTTTGTTAATATTTACTCATCCTGAGATTTTCAACGAAATATTAATAGACGCTTCTACAACCCCTCACGGATTTTTTTTAATTCCGTGAGGAACCCCTCACGGAATTAAAGGAACCCCTCACGGAATTGGGAGCATTCTTACGTTTTTGGGTCCACGAGATCTGAAAACGTAAGAATTTGTAAACAACTTGGAGAGTCGAATTTGATACGATTTCGATACTTTCCCTTTGTTATGTGTAAAATTCCCTTCTAACAGCCGGGAAAGTAAAATATTGATATTATGAAATTACTAGGTATTTAGTTGCGTGATTTTCTTCTTAATTTATAAATATCCGAAATATAACGAGGAAATTTTTATGAATTATTAATTTTTATAAAATTAAACAAATGTTCGTTCAGTGTCAGATTTCGTAATCATTATACGTTGTTTTCTAATAATGAACATTTAGGGAGGGTATCGCTTAGAGACACGATAAGTTATGCTGTTTTCGCGCGAGATAAATATATTTACATTAATTTTTCTGAAGATTTAAATATATTTTCTTTATATGTACAGTAACTTATAAGTTTTGAGATAATACTAAATATTATTTTAAAAAGAAATATCAGAATATTGAAAAATTATTATNTCTTAGAAACATTTTCCCAAGTACAATATAAAAATTACACTGTAATTTAAACGACTCCTAATAAAATAATAAGCTTTTTATTGATTAAAAAAAACAGTTTTCGTACTTTTATATTGGTATCAAAATCACTCTACGTAACCTTCAGCTGCAATTGCTAATAATCCTGACCCTTTATAAACATATGATAAACTTTAGTTTGAAATAGAACAATATTTTTCAATTATTATAGTATAGAATAACAGAAGTGACTTCTATACGATTGCATTTACGATTAAAAAAAAATTATAATCATTAATAATTACAAAAAGTATAATACAAACATGTAATTAACTAAGTAAAATCGTAATATCACAAAACTAGCAAATAAAATTAAAGAAACAGACAGAAAATGAAACATTTACATCATGACCCATTTCTATCTGAGCAGTATTGTTCATTTAAAAAATCGAAAATGACGAATTTATTTAAAAATAAAATCCAAATCAAGAATAAATATGTAAAATAGAAACGGAAGTGTACGATAACGCAAACTGCTTATGTCTATCAAGTATAGTCTCAACAAAAATTCATTATAAGCTAACCGGAGTATTCTTACTCCGGGCATATTTTAAAACAACGCCCTTGCCGACGTACTCTTACTCCGGCCGTAGGGAAAGGGTCTATAAGCATAAGGTCCCTTATGTGAGTCACCATTTTGGTTCCATGGCCACGGTATACATTTTATGCTCTGTACGGTAGATGATGTAGTAAACTAAACGTTTCTTCGAATTCAATCCACGAAATTCCTTGTATAATTACATATAGAGTATTTTTTCATTCAGAGGTTATTCTGACATTCACTTCAAGAGTTAACTAGATAGATTTCTAAATAAAAAAACTGTTAATGGATTGCATGAAGCGGAAGTTGCATGCATCCGAGTAAGAACTTTACAAGTGCTACAGCGATGAGCAGTTGGCTATTATCTCTCTGTTCGACGAATTATATATTGTTAATATTAATAAATGTAAACGTACTCTTTTTCCAGTGTTCCTTGAGGAAAGATAATGAATTTAACTATAAAGATAATGACATTTAAGTACAATGCAAAAGTATTTTAATTCTCAAACCAGACGTTCGCTGTACACGAAACGCAACGCAGCGATTGTATTTAAAACGATTTTGTTTTAAATTAATTAAAATTCTCGCAGACGCTGCAGCATTCTTGAATTTAGCAATGACCCGCATAGACTTTGGTCAATGTCCGTATAAACGTCCCCTAAATGTTGTCACGTGACTTAATTGATGACGAAAGTTTCTACAGAAACATGTCTTTGTAGACAAAACACTGATAATTGAATATTTCACTTTTGTAGTTCCTACTTTCAGAAAATGATAAATGCCGATATACAGTCGACTCCCCCGTAACACGAGTTCCTATAGTTCGGTTCCTATATCACGGCGAAAAAATTGCGACAGTATTCGTACAAATACGCTAAAAAAACTCGTATAATTCGGTAAAACGTTATCGCCGACTCGTGTCACGACAGGATTAATCGAATCTAGACCAATAGTGGATATTGTACAAACCGTTGAGTTTAAACGAGCAGCGGACCTACTAAAATCCATTTATTATTTAACATCCATAAAAATTATATTTATATTAATGATCTCTCCAAAGTTCAGCGAATTTTTTGCAAAAAAATAATTTATCAGGAAGCACGCGAGCGCCATTCGATGACAAGCTCCACGACGTAAACAAGCTTAAGCAATGGCGTAGTCGAACGGTGCACGCTCGGTAAGTAATCCTACAATTTTTTGTTTATAGCATAGTTTATATGGATTATTCCCAAAAAATTATACATATTTTGGANCATTCTTTACCCAGACCTTGAGGTGGATAGACATGAGTTGTGTTCCAAGTCGCGTTTGGCAATGATTGGAAAGTACAAGAGACTTTGATGAAAGGATCAGGTTTTATCATGGTTACAACGAAACAGTGTGACAATTAAGTGTATACATAAGAATTTTAGAAAGGCTTAGGTGGGGCATAGCACAAAAAAGGTTGGGAAACACTGATCTACACACTGCACGGCTAGAACTTACAAACTTACCTCAACTCTAGTTGAAGCACTGAACATCAATTTGTTACCGAATGCTTACTTCATTTGATGGATTTACCTGGAACTAACTGGACGGCAGACTAACAATGGGGAAAATATACAGGAATTAATTCTTGCATATGTGATTTAGAACTATACAAACTGGAATTAGAGCATCACATTTCATGTAGCACTGTACATTAAAAAAACACAGATCTAAAAAAGTACAGCTGATAGAGAAAAACTGATTTCATATTTGGATTCAGCGACCCAAATATAGCTAAAATCAGTTCTAAAATCCTAGGCATCAAAAAAAAAAAAAAAAAATTTTTTTTGTAGGCTTGTGTTATAAATGTATAACACTTTCCCCATGGGAGGAATTTTTCGAAAAATCCTTTCTTAGTGTATATTCTCTCGACGTACCCTGTTAAAACGCAATCAAAAACGCAAAAAACCTCATGTAAAATAGTATAAATAGAAGCAGAGTTCTTTACCGTAAGCCTTAATCCTAACCATCTCCCTTCAGTGGAGTTGAATTTCGACACGTATATTATATAAAAACACGTGCGTATTCGAATGCAGCGTTGTGTCAAAATTTCAAAGGAATCGGTAGGAACAAACGAACATTACATTTTTATTTACATAGATAGATAGAAGATGATCCGCTTTAGTTCATCCTCACTGAAAAGCATAATGCCTCACAGAAAAGCAAACTTAGGTCGTCGTACTCGTAGCGCCATCTGTTGGACATAAAAGCCTTAACTTAGATGATATCTTTTAATTTATACGAATGTTTAACGGAATAATATACAGCCTATGTCCACCCCGAAGGTCCATTCTAAATATTGGTGAAAGAATTTTGAAATCGGATGAGTAGTTTCGGAGATTACCCC